>NC_066582.1:494418539-494718539 GCF_024323335.1 Lathyrus oleraceus | reverse complement strand
CCATTGAGAACCATGAAACCCTAATTTACAGCCCAATCCTCAGATGGCCCGTGATCAGTCAATAAACCCTAGGCTTGCGCTTTGACTTCCTCATCTTCTGATAAAGACTTGGGAAGATAGCTTGCACAATGTAACCACATGATATGCAATATGCAATGCCTAATGACCTAAAAATGATATGCAACATGATAATGCTAGTCCCAAGAGAGGAGGGCAAATTTTGAGGTGTTACAGTGATGTCTTAACATAAGATATCTATGTACCTGTTGGAGTTTAAATGGAAAACATAATTATGCAGGATTGTTTCAGGATGTCATACACGATGTCATGACATCTGATATTATGTACCTGCTGGAAATTATAAAAGGAATTATGCAATTATGCAGGATTGTTCCAAGATGTCAGACCCGAAGTCATGACATCCTGTACATAGAATATTCATGGTGAATGTTATGTGTTATGTGATTGCGCATTTAATGGCAATCTATGTATGATTGAAGATCTGATTTGCAGGCGCATTCAATCATTTATTACAACCTGATTTACTTATTTTCCAAAGAGATCTAACCAGCTGTTATGAGAAGATTTAATTGTAAAATAGTTTTAGGGTTTTCAAGATGTCCAAGCCCAGCTGAAAGCTTCTATAAAAAGGGACTTGGAAAACCTGATTGAACACACCACCAATACAAAGCGAAATACTGAGAGAGAGCAAGGGTTTGTGTCTTGTTTAGTCGTGAGACTTGTAAGCCATTCAATTCATCCATAGATGATTGAATTGGTCTGATTTGTGGGTTGTAAGTTGTCACTCTAAGCTTGTAAGCAAGAGTGTGTGTCTACTTGATCAAAGCTGTTAAACAAGATCAACTGTGTGTCTACTTGATCAAAGCTGTTAAGCAAGATCAAGTGTGTGTCTACTTGATTGAAATTGTGAAGTAAAATCAAGTGTGTGTTATTAAAAAGTGTCTTCTTTTCACAAGGAATTGTTGTTAAAAATCACAGGTGTGATTAAAGGGAAGTGAGTGGGTTCTCATATCTAAGAGTGCTTAGGTAGAAATTTCACGGGTAAAGATTAGGTGAGAAAGACTATAACTTGTTGAAGTGTATGGAGAGTCTTTGAACTGATTCTATTTAGTGGATTTCCTTCCTGGCTTGGTAGCCCCCAGATGTAGGTGAGTTGGACTGAACTAGGTTAAGAATTGCTTGTGTCTCTTGCATTACTATTCTTTATCTTTATCCTGTTTGTTTTACTCGAATATTAGTGTCGTGACATTACCTTCGACATCTCACATCTGATACCAGAATTTCAATTGGTATCAGAGCAGGCATCCTGCTCTGGTTCTGGGTGAGATCTAGGGACAATACTTTCTGGTACAATGAAGAGAGATGGAGGATCTGTTCACAAGCCACCAATTTTGGATGGATCTAACTATGACTATTGGAAACCTGGAATGGTAGCTTTCTTAAAATCTCTGGATAATAAGGCTTGAAAGGCTGTGTTAACAGGATGGGTACATCCAGTAATTACTAAGGAAGGAGAAGCCACAACTGACAAGAATCCTGAAGAACAATGGTCCAAGGAGGAGGATGATCTAGTCCTTGGAAATTCTAAAGCATTGAATTCCATATTCAATGGAGTAGACAAGAACATCTTCAGGTTAGTAAACAACTGTGAGGTGGCTAAAGATGCTTGGGACATTCTCAAAACCACTCATGAAGGCACCTCTAGAGTTAAAATGTCTAGACTACAGCTGCTCATCTCCAAGTTTGAAAATTTAAGGATGAAAGAAGATGAAAATATACATGAATTTCATATGAGCATTCTTGAAATTGCTAATGCCTTAGGAGCCCTAGGAGAGAAGATGTCAGATGAGAAGCTAGTGAGGAAAATACTCAGGTCACTCCCTAAGAGATTTGCTATGAAGGTGACAGCCATAGAAGAGTCTCAAGACATCTCCAACATAAGAGTTGATGAGCTAATTGGTTTCCTCCAAACATTTGAGATGGGAATGAATGATGGATCTGAAAGGAAAACCAAAAGCAAAGCCTTCATATCAAACACAGAGGAGGAAAATAGTCAGAATATTGATGAGGATCTGGCAAATGATGTAGCAATGCTGGGAAGACAGTTCAACAGACTGTTGAAAAAGATGGGTGTAAGATCTAAGGCTAATGTCAAGAACATCTCATCTGACATTAGTAAATCCAACAATGCTGGAAGAAGAACAAGGTTAGATGATAAGACCAAAGAAGGAAAAGAAGTATAGTGCTATGAATGTGATGAGTATGGACACATCAGAACTGAATGTGGAACCTACCTCAAGAAGCAGAAGATGAGTCTTGCTGCCACTTGGTCTGATAAGAGTGAAACAGAAGAGTCTGCAAATTTGGTGACTGCCTTGACTGGAAGATGGGGTTTTGATGAAGACTCAAGTGATGATGAAGTAACCTTTGAAGAGTTGACCACTACCTACAAAAAGTTGTGTCACAAAAGTGCAGAGGTATTGTCGCACCTCGAAAAATATGGGGATACGACTACAAAGCGAAGCGCGATCGCACGCTCGCAATGATGGACTGAACAGAGCCGCCACCGAACTTTATTTATTCCTAAAAAGGAAAGGGGAAATATCGATAAAACCCAAGACAAAAGAAAGGATAAGATATGGTCGTCGCAACCAATATCAGGGTTCGGGAGTCGATTACGCAAGGGGAAGGTATTAGCACCCCTCACGTCCGTTGTACTCAACGGGAACCATTAGGTCAGTTGTGTGCATTAGTGTTGGTTAAAATATTAGGCTTTTCGAATTATTAGGTGGGAAAGAAAGAATAGAAGAGAGAAGAAATGTTTTTTTGGATTTTTAACGAAGGACTAAACCTAAGTTTTTTATTAGTGGGCCTGACAAGATTTATAAATCCTGCTCCTACGTATCTCAAAAGAGAAATCAAGGCTTACGTAGTTCTGGATAAAAAAATGTTTGTTTGTTGATCGATTTTAGCGAAAGCTATACTGTATTAATCGATGAAAACATTGTTTTACCCAAAACAGATGAGGAGTAGACGCATACCACACATCGAACGGATTTATAAATCTACATTCGGAAAAGCGTCATTTATCTCTACTCAACAATCGTGGCCGAAACATTGTTTTGCATCACTTAAGACAATATATCTTTCATATATGAAAAAGGTTCTTTGATTAGTTGCACAGCGGCGAAAAAGAGTTTGATTGGTTGAATGTATTTTGAGTGATGGCGAGAGCTTGGATGAGCGAGATATACATCTCGAATCCTAGCCTCAGGAGTGCATGGTATACACCATGTTCCATTTCCATCTTTATTGAGAAAGGTTAAGATAGGAATTAAGTATTTTGGGATTTAATTGAGAAAGGGTTTGAAGAAACCGCATTGACAATTTTAGACGATGGCGAGAGTTAAGATTGGCGAGGCATACGTCTCGAATCTTAACCTCAGGAGTGCATGGTATACACCATGTTCCATTTCCACCTTTATTGAAAAAGTGTTAAATAAGATTTAGGTATCTTAGATTTGATTGAGAAATGGTTTGACGAAACCACATTGACAATTTTAGACGATGGCGAGAGTTAAGATTGGCGAGGCATACGTCTCGAATCTTAACCTCAGGAGTGCATGGTATACACCATGTTCCATTTCCACCTTTATTGGAAAAGTGTTAAGTAAGAATTAGGTATTTTGGTTTTTGTTGTGAAAAATGACTTGACACTAGATCAAGTATTGATGGATGTTTTAAGAGAAATTTGAATGAGTGTTTGAGAGAGCAAAGTGAATGAATTTGAATGATGGCGAGAGCTAGGATTGGCGAGATATACATCTCGAATCCTAGTCTTAGGAGTGCGTGGTATACACCACGTTCCACTTCCATCTTTATTGAAAAAGTCTTGACCATGAATTAATATTTTTTGAGTTTTGATTAGAAAAAAAATGGCTCGACATTGAATCAAGCATTTGATGAAAGTTTGAAAGAAATGGAAAGGAATAGGAGGGAGAAATGAGTTGATTTTGTTTATTGAGAAAATACTCGACATTGGATCGAGTCATATTTTTTTTTGTATTTTTCTAGAAATGGTTGATTTTATTCTTGTGTTAGTATCTAACTAAATAGTCAAACAAATAAAGAACTAAACAGTACAAAATTATTACACATCGGGGGAGTGGGGTACATTTTGTCAAATGGGGATTCAAAATCATGAAATAATTAAATCGAGCCCAAACAACAAATAATGCAAAAGTATGAGTGTAGGTGCAAGAGAACCGGCTCATTGTAAGAAAGTCCAAGAGTAAGCTATGTGAGGTTGACGACGATGCTTAAAAAGCAGTCGACTTACAAGGGTGTGGAAATGGGCTCGATATTAAATCGAGAAAAATATGATTTTTATAGTTTAAAAATGGTTTTGAATGCATGATGAATTTAATAAAAAACATGGACATAAAAAATATTAAAAGAAACAAAATGCTAAAAGAAAATGAAATACTAAAAAAAAAATGCTAAAAGAAAATGAAATACTAAAACAGTACTACATACGAGTATTGAACCCACTCCTCTTGAGACTATGGAAACCACCCCTCTCCACCAGGCCACTTATGACTAGTTGTTATTTACAATGCTAATTTAGATATATAAACCAAGATAAATTAAAAATAGAATTAAAATAAAAAAACTAAATAAAAAAAGAAATTTGTTGGTCTACTAGTGATTAAACCCAACCGCTTGGCTGTTGGGTTTACAATGGGAATATGAATTGAAAAGGAGGAAATAAAATGAAAATATAAAAAACATTTATTAACTAATACCTAGGAAAATTAAATGAATTTTAATAGTTTTTAAAAAAAAATGAATTATTCTATCTAAAAAAAATTAGAGAAAAAAAATTGAAAAAAAAAGAAAAGACAGACTTCATCGTCCTCGTCGTCTCTCACTCTTCTCTCTCAGTCTCGCGATTCGCTCACACCTCAGCATCTCTCAATCGAAATCTCTCTCTGCTCTCAACCTCACTCAATCGTCTCTCAAACGTGTCTAACCCACGAACCCTCTCACACTCTCAAACTTAATCAATCCTTCTCTATCAAATGCTCAGAGGAATCCAATCGAAAACTCACCTTCGGTGGCGGTAATGACGAGCTCAGGTAAAGCTGGAATCTCCCGTTCACTTCTTCGAATGCTGGTGTTCTTTTTCTCTTAGGATTAGGTTTTGATTCTTGCTTTCAAATTTTCAATTCCGCCTCCCTTTTTTTGTTTATCGTCCCCCTCATTTACTGATTCACTCTTTCTATTTATATCTCCTGATTTAGGATTTCAAAGGTGCATTTGATGTTCAAAGGAGCATCCTGCAAAATACCTTTTTTGATGTTCAGACTCGGATTACCCTGTTGATGCTAGATTCAAAAAGGTACTCTTAACGCAAGCTTTCTTCTTGAATTTTGTCTTAACTCCAAATTGGGATATTTTCTGGAATTCTAACGCTTTGACTAATTCAATTGTGTTACTGCAGTGAATTTCTTGTAACCTGGAGGTTGTGGATGAATTTGGCACCGTCATAGGCTTAACCCGGTAAGGCACAAACTTGACCGTGAAGAACTTTATGGACATGTACGTGATAGCTTTGATGTTGCCTCCGCTGCTCAAGGAATTGCTGGCAGTTAAGCGGAAAAAATCTGGAACAACTTATATCCAGATGAACCCTACAATTCTGATTTGATCGATAGTCTTCCAAAGTACAGTAAATATGATTTGATTTCAGCTGTTAAGAGGCAGATCTCATTCCTTTACCAAATATCCAAACCCTGCAGCAAATCCAGCAAGTCACAAAGCATCTGATGATATCAGGGATTCAACTGGCATTGTTGGTCGCGAGTCCTTAGAGAGGTTGCGTTCACCAGCCTTTACCCCAGGTTAGATCGAACTTCAGAACCACAGTGTAAATTCTCACAGTTTTTCATCTGTTGTAGGTTCCTCTCTGTCAAGGCCGATGACCCTTGAATCACACGTTATTGGGAGACCTGCTAGATATGGACTTCCTCACGTGGGTAGCGAAGTTTGCTCTGTTGAGAAAAGTGGTGCTGGTCTTGGTGGCGCTAGAGATTAACTCGTCGTCATCATGTATATATTTCATTTTCCCGGAACTCTGGTTCTCCACGAAAGATACCAGCAACATTGTCACGCAGATGATTCTCAAAGGTAAACTGAAATGCGATAGTAAGGACAGATCTAAGGTTGTATGCATCACCAACTTCACCAACTGCTCGGGCATTACTAGATCCCACTTCAAGTGTTGATGCCAAATCCAATGTCCTTGACGTAGCCGGAACATCTGATTTAGGATCCAAGGGAATATCTCGAAAACCGGAAGGAAGCAAAAGCGCATCGTCGGCAAAGGATTCGTCTATTGGTGCAAACACAAGTTGAGCACATGCTCCAATTGAATTTTCATCAATTCCACTGTACAACCGTAACAGATACATATCACGGGCCAATGCAACATGATTTTGAATGGTTTGGGGTAGAAGCTGCTGATGAGGATCAGGTACATTGTTCACAGGATACTAGTCACAGGATGATCCGTCGCTAGAAGAGGGATTGGCATTTCCAAGCATATTCCACCTGGCTAGAACTGGTATGTTTTCCTTCTTGTGCAATGAATTGCTTGTCTTATCAGTTCTATTCATACACTTTTTCCTTTGTAACATTGATAGGTCATTAATGGTCTGTTTAAATTGGTCTTCGTTACCCTATGTTCAGATTGGTTCCCGAAATTATCTTTGGAGGGTGACTCAGTAAATCTATGTGTTGACTTATTCAAAACAAGAGATTCATCACCACATGCCGCACTGATTTCTCTCTTAACGGATGCTTCTGAGTTGCTTACATTGAAACCATCCGGCTGTTTGATGCTTCCAAAGCACGGCTTTTTTCCATTACTTGTATCCATTGACTTTCCTTCATGTTTTTCTGATGTAGTGTGTATCATATGTTCTGCAGGTCCACTCCAATTGTTTCACTTGGGCATGGAATGCCGCTTGATGAATGTTGACGATTGCATGATAACACTTGCCGTTGGCGACGGTGGTTTTGGTTGGTCTTGCATAGCCATTGCAGTCATAAATGCGGGTGTCTTGGAAATTGATGCAACTGGAGAATGCAGCTGCTAAGTTTTCCAAATGTTCCCTTGTATGGACTGCACTTAGGGACACTCGCAGCCTGCATGAGTTAGGAGGCACTGTTGGTGGTCTGATCGCATTCACGTGGAAGCCAGCTTGTAGTAAATGTCGGCTTGCTTGCAGTGCTTTGTCTTCACTGCCAACTATTAGGGAAATAATGTGACTTGTAACAGGGATTCCCGTAAGCAAATGAAAATCTTTCACCCGATTCCAAATAGCCTTTCTTCGCCATGTCTCTGATATTGCAACTCTAACAGCAGCATGAGCAGCAGCAGCAACTGGAACCGGCGTAGAAGTTGAAAATATAAATGAACGACCTCTTGACTGTATTAATAACTTCCATGTTTTGCTGCATGCTATAAATCCTCCATGGCAGCCGGCGGCTTTACTTAGGGTACCAATGCATATGTCCATATCCTTCTCACAGTTGAACTCCTCAGCAATACCACCGCCATTTTTACCACAAACAAATGTTCCGTGAGCATCATCGATGACTAGTAAAAAGCCATACTTCTTGCGAAGTTTTGCAAACTCAACCATTGGTGCAAAGTCTCCATCCATGCTAAACAAGCTGTCAGTTACCATAATTTTCCTCTTCATACTGCAATGAGATAGGAGCATATTGAGGTGGGACATATCACAATGTCTATATATGTACACTTTTGCACCTTTTTGCCGACCCGCAAGACGAATACCATCAATTATTGATGCATGGTTTAATGCATCAGAAAATATGGCAATCTTTTCATCTTCTGAAAGTATGCTATTCCCAGCTAAGAGAGAACCAATACTTCCTATTGCTGTCATCAAGGCCATATTGGCAGCAAACCCAGTGGGACAAAGAAGGCAGTCCTCCTTCTTTTTCAAATTAGCCAAACTCGACTCTAGCTGCCTATGATAATTGGTATACCCACAAATAAGAGCGGAACCCCTTGGTCCCATCCCATGTTCTAAAGCTGCCTTCGAAGCAGCCTTTCCTATAGTCGGATGGGAACTGGGTCATGTTTGGTTATAAAATGGATTTTTTAGAAATAGTCCAAGACTAATTTAAATATCAATTTAAATAATAATAACAAATCAGGAAAAACCAAATTAAAATCAAATTAATTCATAATTTGTTAAAATTACTTTGATATCAATTCTAACATTTATTGGAAAATTAAAATCAATTAGAGTTTGAATCATTAGTAAAAATAACAATTAAAATTAAATTGAAATTTGGAATTAAACTTAATTCGAAATTAAAATCAAATTGAAAATTAAAAAGTCAAATAATTAAAATCCATTTTATAATCAAAAGCACCATGATCAAAAAGGCATAGACAATGACCAATGTGTAACAAAAATATGGATTTGGGAATGAATGTATGCAAATGAACCTTAGGCCAAGTGCCAAATAAAAATGAAAAAAATGAAAAAAAATTCAGGACCAAAATCGGGGTATGACAGGTATGTAAACAGGTTGAAAGCCATAAGACGGTGATAACTTAACTTGAGAATGAGAAGGTAGAACACTTGGAAACCATCTCCAAATTAAAAACAGAAGAAGTGGTTCTTAATTCCAAGCTAGATGAAAGTCAAAACCAGAAGAAAGTGATAGTACAACTATAGAATGAGAAGGCAGAGCATGTGGAAACCATCTCCAAGTTAAAAACTGAGGCTATGTTCTTGAATTCTAAACTAGAAGAGATGACCAAGTATGTAAGAATGTTAAATACTGGATCTGACTCCTTAGACAAGATTCTCCAAACTGGACAAATAACAGGAGACAAATCTGGCGTTGGGTATAATGGATCTAAGCCTGAGTGCAGTTACACTGGTTGCAAACCTAAATCCAAACCCAAGTGCAGCCATATTAAAAGCAAACCTGAGATGTCACAACATCATAAGGAAAGACAGCAGAAAGGGAAACATCAAAGATGGAGATACCATTACTGTGGAAAATTTGGCCACCTAAAGCCCTTATGCTATAAGTTATATGGTTATCCTAGCCTTGTTCATCATCAGACTCACTATCAACCAAGACCCAAACACCACAGGCATGTTAACAAGAAGCAATGGGTTCGTAATACAAATGTTACAAGTCTAATAGCTCACACTCCCTTCAGAGTTTCAGCCAAATAAGATTGGTACTTTGACAGTGGGTGCTCCAGACACATGACTGGAAACAAAGACCTGCTAACTGACCTTCATCTTCATGCCATAAGCTATGTAACTTTTGGTGATGGAGCAAAGGGTGAAATCAAGGGGATATGAAAGCTTGAATGCCCTGGAGTCCCTAAACTTGACAAGGTCCTACTTGTTAAAGGCTTGACTGCAAATCTAATAAGCATTAGTCAACTATGTGACCAAGGTCTAAATGTTAACTTCAGTAAAACTGAGTGTCTGATTACCAACAAAGAAAGTGAAGTGATCATGGAAGGAGTCATAACCAAAGACAACTGTTACATGTGGAACTCTCAAATTAGTTACTCCTCAAAATGTACCTCAGTCAAAGAGAAAGGGATGAAGATGATTATATTTGCTGGAGGAACTCCCAAATTGAAAGTCTGTGGGAAATGTCAGACAAGGATGTCACACCAGAAACTCAGACTTAACATCACTTCCAAAGGTGAAAAGCTCATGATGGCTCAAATAGATAGGAAGTTGGATCAGATGATTGAACATGTTGCTAGTCATGTACAGTCTGAAGTTGGAAAGAGCTTCGTTGGACTTGGGCTACAAGTCAAGCAGATAGAAGGGCCTATGTGTCTATCTCAAAGCAAAAGTGCCAAGAACAATGTTGAAAAGATTGGGATGGAGAGTGAAAGAACACCTGCTCCTACACATTTGAAAGATGAAAATGGTGTTTATGCTGAATATATAGCAGATGGAAGTAGTTGTTCTCAACAAGGTTGGTTGAAACTACTGATGATTGCATACAATGTCACACACAATTTCATGACATTGTACTATGACAACCTGAATGCTACATCTATGTCCAAAAATCCTATTCAGCACAGTTGGACCAAGCACATTAATTTCTGTCATCACTCCATTAAAAAATTTGTGGAAGAAAAATTCATAGCTCTAAAGCATGAAATGCAATTAGCTGACAAGTTTGCAAGGGGTTTGGATGATAATCAGTTTAAATGTGTAAGAGGGAAATTGGGGATTTGGATTCTTGTGAAGTTATGTCAATTAAAGTGGAGTGGAAAAGGTAATAAAAATATTGTTTGCCCATTTAAAAGAAAGAGCCACATTAATGATGAATCATTACCTAGTATTGGAACTAGTATCTATGCCGTTTCCACACGCTACCTAAACACAGCCATTTCCATCTTCATCCAACTTCTCAGAAAACCTCTGTTAGGGCAAAGAGATTTTTTTCAAAAGTTCAACAAAATATCTCAACATCCCTCATCCTCAGGATCAAAACCCACTCATCATGCAAAGACTCCCTCCATGGAGTTTCTAGATGAAGACGTATTGGACGTTACTCCTCTTTGTGTGATTCCAAGCGACGCTCTTGACCCTTCTTCCACAGCTGGAAGAAAGCAAGGTAACATTCCTGAAAAATCTCCTCATAAAGATGACATGCACTTTACTGACCGTACCATTAGGAACCTAGTTACTAGGATTCTGAATGAAGGGTGTGCAGTCAAGGGTGTTTCTACCCTTCTGTCCAGAAGGGACCCCTCTCCTGAGGTGGAACCCCAAGCTGAGAAAGATGATGATTCATGTAGATCAGAGAAAGAAGGGGTTGCTGAAGGATTATGCTCTCTAGGTAAAACCTTGCCTAGTAAGAAACCAGTAGGTGGTTCTCATGAGCCTGTTGAGAATGTTATTAATCTGGAGGAAGAGAGTTCAGAGGAAGAGGATGACACCTTGGTTCATCATGTAAAACCAAGTGCTGCTAGGAAATTGAAGACCAGAAAAGGGAAGACTGTGGCTGAAATGATGACAATCAGGACTAGGAAGAAGACTGCTGGTGTAGGACCCTCCAAATCAAGGAGTAAAGTTGAGGTTAGGAAGAGGAAAGTAAGAGAGAGTTCTGACTCTGAAGAGGATGTTAAAGATGATATCCCAGACATCTCCCCTGCTAAAAGGCAGGCTATTAAGAAGTCTCCAGGCAAAGTGGCAGTTGTGCACTTAGACAATATCTCCTTTCATTTAGAAGATGGTGCTGCCAAATGGAAGTTTGTCATTCAAGGGAGGGTTGTTGTTGAAAGGGAGTTGGCAAAAGGAGGTTGTAGAAGTGAAGGAAGTCATGGAATTGATTAAGGCTACTGGACTGATGAATATTGTGGTTGCTCTGCCCCAATGTTATGAGGGATTAGTAAAAGAGTTTGTTGTGAATATCCATGAGGATATTTCTGAAAAGAGTGCAAGGAATTCTGCAAGGTTTTTGTAAAAGGTAGATGTGTGAGATTCTCCCCAACCATAATCAACAAATTTCTAGAGAGAGAAACTGATGGAGGTGTGGATTTAGAGGCTACAGACAATGAAGTCTGTAGGACTATTACTGCTGGCTAAGTTAAGGAATGGCCTAGTAGGAATCACCTATCAGCTGGCAAGCTAACTGTCAAATATGCCATCTTACATAAGATTGGTTCAGCCAACTGGGTGCCTACTAATCATATCTCAACCATATCCATTGGTCTTGGAAGAATCATTTATGCTATTGGAACCAGGATAAACTTTGACTTTGAGGGGTTGCCAAGGCAAGGAAAGAGGCTTTGGAGGTTCTTATTGGTAGCTTAGAGAAGGAAGAGATGGAGAAGGCTGGTGAGACCAAGGATTCAGATGCCAATACCTCAAGTGAGAGGTCCAATGCTCAATCTAGTGGCAGCTCTGGTTCTGAAGTGAAGATGATGCCTCTTCCTCATATTAAGTGGTAATGGTTCCCCCTGATATGAAGACTGTGTGTGGTGATGAAGACTGAGTTGGTTTGGCTGTTCTGTGTGTTGTTATGAAGACTGGTCCCTCTGCTATTTTGGCTACTTTGGATGCTGAAGAATTTGATGTTTTACTGTTGTTTTTCTGTTGAAATATGTGTAATTTGTGGCAGTCCTTACTGATGCCTTTATGTAATTTTTGGGCTCTCAATGAGTTCCATGGATTTCTCATTATCTCAGCTATCACAGCTGTGTATAATGATGGTTTGTATCTCCTAACAATTATGTTTTAACATGTTATATGTTATGACATTAGTTGTGACATTCTCTGCTAGGCTAAATTGACATTTATTTTGTCTAATTGGTCACCTTTGGTCAATTTTGAGTAAAAAGAGGGAGACGTGAGTATGTGGAGCATTTAATTATGTGGAGTAGTTAAAGATGTGGAGATGTATGTGCTGATGTAGCTGAACAGATGAACAACTATTATTGAAGGAGATGCGTTTGATGTAAGACAGAATGTTGTTCTGTTTACAAATGTCAAAGGGGATGTCTGATGTGGTGCACAGGTGATGTTATGCACAGGTGATGTTGAAGCAGATGTCAGAATGATATTCTGATTGTTACAGGTGTTGTTATTATTAAAAGAGATGTTTGTGTTGCACAGATTTAGGGGGAGAAGAAGTACCCTTGTGCATTTGTGTGTTTTACTAGTTGCTTCTATAACTAGTAATTTTGTGTTTGCTTCTGCTGCTGTTTAAACTGTTGTTTAACTGCTGATAGTTTTCTTGTGAACAAAAAGGACAGATATATGTTTTAGCCAAAATTTGCCAAACGAGGAGTTTGTTGGTTCTAAGTGTTGGCATCAATTTTGATAAAACAAAGAGTGTTCATAATATATTGTATGTGATGTCTTAACATAAGATATCTATGTACCTGCTGGAGTTTAAATGGAAAACACAATTATGCAGGATTGTTTCAGGATGTCATACACGATGTCATGACATCTGATATTATGTACCTGCTGGAAATTATAAAAGGAATTATGCAATTATGAAGGATTGTTCCAGGATGTCAGACCCGATGTCATGACATCCTGTACACAGAACATTCAGGGTGAACGTTATGTGTTATGTGATTGCGCATTTAATGGCAATCTATGTATGATTGAAGATCTGATTTGCAGGCGCATTCAATCATTGATTACAACCTCATTTACTTATTTTCCAAAGAGATCTAACCAACTGTTATGAGAAGATTTAATTGGAAAATAGTTTTAGGGTTTTCAAGATGTCCAAGCCCAGCTGAAAGCTTCTATAAAAAGGGACTTGGAAAACCTGATTTAACACACAACCAATACAGAGCGAAATACTGAGAGAGAGCAAGGGTTTGTGTCTTGTTTAGTCGTGAGACTTGTAAGCCATTCAATTCATCCATAGATGATTGAATTGGTCTGATTTGTGGGCTGTAAATTGTCACTCTAAGCTTGTAAGAAAGAGTGTGTGTCTACTTGATCAAAGTTGTTAAGTAAGATCAAGTGTGTGTCTACTTGATCAAAGATGTTAAGCAAGATCAAGTGTGTGTCTACTTGATTGAAACTGTGAAGTAAAATCAAGTGTGCGTTATTGAAAAGTGTCTTCTTTTCACAAGGAATTGTTGTTAAAAATCACAGGTGTGATTGAAGGGAAGTGAGTGGGTTCTCATATCTAAGAGTTCTTAGGTAGAAATTGCACGAGTAGAGATTAGGTGAAAAAGACTGTAACTTGTTGAAGTGTACGGAGAGTCTTTGAACTAATTCTATTTAGTGGATTTCCTTCCTGGCTTGGTAGCCCCCAAATGTAGGTGAGTTGGACCAAACTAGGTTAACAATTGCTTGTGTCTCTTGCATCACTATTCTTTATCTTTATCCTATTTGTTTTACTCAGATATTAGTGTCGTGACATTACCTTCGACATCTCATATCTGGTACCAGAATTTCATATATATATATATATATATATATATATATATATATATATATATATATATATATGTGTGTGGTGTGTGTGTGTGGTGTGTGTGTGTGTGTGTGTGTGTGTGTGTGTGTATGTGCGCGTGCGTGCGTGCGTGTGTGTGTGCGTGCGTGCGTGTGCGTGTGCGTGTGGGTGCGTGTGTGTGTGTGTGTGTGTGTGTGTGTGAAGGTAGGCAATAAACCAGATCAACAAAAGCAAGAAGTTACAAGATCTACGAGTGGATTCTTCTTAGGGAACATAAACAAACTTGAGTGCACTCAAGTGCACTATAAGAAAGTGTTATACCCTAAACTTGTCATCTCAAGCCACATGTCAGGGAAGATTATCAAATAAAATCAATGATGGGAAATATTTAATACAATTGTTCCTCACTACTTTTGCAACTAATCCAAGGTGTTTCCAGTTTTATTCGATAGTGCCATCCTTCCCAAAGGTCGGCCACGACTTTGAAGACTTCCTTGAATAATCATCGCCCGTCAAGCCTATGTGGAAACTGTTTTTTGTTGGCTAAACGCCCAAAGCCAAGGTTAAATTCGATGCAAGTCTAATATGTGGAACCATGTTTTGTAGGTTAATAAAAAATGTAATCAAATGAGATTTTAATAAGTTGTTTTTGATAATGAAAACTAAAAATAGATTTTGATGATACAACTTGTATAACAATCTTTACAACCTATAAGGATTCAAGTATGGCAAATGGTTAAAGATGCAAGCATACGAATTAGGATTTAGTGATCATTATAAACATCCTCATATGATGGTACTCAACTTGAAAAAATATCAAACCTCGTCTCCAAGATTCAATCAAGTGTCTATATGATTGGCTTACTTGTCAAGTCTTGAAGCTTCAATGTGTGAAAGAGAGGAAGTGTTAAAGTTCACCCTGTTGCGTCTGAATGAACTGTGTTTTGTAAAAACACAAGGTTTTTTGTAAAGTTATATGGCTGAATCACACACTAACTAAAATATGTTTTTAAGCGTCTATTTCTTAAGAAACATCCCTAAAAATGTTTTAGAGTCGTGCCAGTTGAACTAGGAACTGTCAGAATAGTTTTGGATAAGTTTTTGAAATGTTCAATCGATTAACACTTATACCCAATCAATTGAGTTAGTGTAAGAGACGTCTATAAATGATTGAGACAGTGTCATAATGAGGGTGAATGTTTTTATATCTATTCTTTCAATTTTTAGCTTCATCATACGATTATTTAGGAGTTCCAATCAATTGGCTTAAGGTCCTTACCGATTGGAGTATTAATTTGGGCCCATAGATCTTTCCTTTTTTGTGTCAACCTCTAGCATATAAATAGAGACCCCTCCCTTCAAATTTTCACATCCAGAAACATAAGCCTTCTGATGCTCAATCTTTGACTTCTGACAAGTCAAACAAGAATAAACAAAACTCGCAATTTCTCTTTTCATTCCCGACCACCAAAATAACTTTCTCAAATCATGATACATCTTCGTAGCTCCAGGATGAATACTCAGGCCACTACGATGTCCTTCCTCCAGAATACTCTTCTTAAGTTCGGAAACATCCGGAATACACACTCGATTACCAAATTTCAAAACACCATTCTCATCAATTCTGAATTCACCACCTTGACCTTGATTCACTAGAGTCAACTTATCAACCAAAAGCATATCGGATTTCTGACTCTCTCTAATCTCATCCAGAATACCACTCGTTAACTTCAACATTCCCAATTTAACACTATTGTGAGTACTCTCACACACCAAACTCAAGTCTCTGAACTGCTCAATTAGATCCAATTCATTAACCATTAACATAGACATATGCAATGATTTCCGACTCAATGCATCAGCCACTACGTTTGCTTTACCCGGATGGTAATTCAAACCAAAGTCATAATCCTTCAGAAACTCTAACCATCTCCTCTGTCTCATATTCAGCTCTTTCTGATCAAACAAATACTTTAAACTTTTATGGTCACTGAAAACCTCAAATCTTGACCCGTACAAGTAATGCCTCCATAACTTCAGAACAAATACCACAGCTGCCAACTCTAAATCGTGTGTCGGATAGTTCCTCTCATGAACCCTCAGCTGCCTCGAAGCATAAGCTATAACCTGCTTATTCTGCATCAAAACACCACCCAAACCCAACAATGAAGCATCACAGTAAACCTCAAATGGTCCTGACAAACTCGGTAATATCAGAATAGGAGCAGTAGTCAACCTTCTCTTTAACTCTTGGAAACCTTCTTCACATTTTGAGTCCCAAACAAAAGCTTGCCCCTTTCTAGTCAACATCGTCAACGGTAACGCCAACTTAGAAAATCCCTCAATGAATTTCCTATAATAACCTGCAAGTCCAAGAAAACTCCTTATCTCAGAAACTGACTTCGGAGCTTCCCACTTAGATACCGCTTCTATCTTAGAAGGATCAACAGCAACACCATCTCTTGAAATCACATGACCAAGAAAACTAACCTCTTCTAACCAAAATTCACACTTAGACAGTTTAGCAAACAACTTATTTTCTCGTAGAACTCCTAAAACCAATCTCAAATGCTCAGCATGCTCTTCTTCAGATTTCGAATACACCAAAATATCATCAATAAACACCACGACAAACTTGTCTAGGTACGGATGGAAAATCCTATTCATATACTCCATAAACACTCCAGGCGCATTAGTCACACCAAAAGGCATCACAGAATACTCATAATGTCCATACCTTGTTCTGAAAGCAGTCTTCTGAATATCCTCAGTTTTTACACGTATCTGGTGATATCCCGACCTCAAATCTATCTTGCTGAACACTCTCGCACCAACCAACTGATCCATCAAATCATCAATCCTCGGCAAAGGATACTGATTCTTGATCGTCACTTTATTCAGTTGCCTGTAGTCCACACACAACCTCATAGTACCTTCTTTCTTCTTAACCAATAACACTGGTGCACCCCACGGTGACACACTCGGACGAATAAATTTCTTATCCTACAGATCTTCCAACTGACTCTTCAATTCAGTTAACTCAACAGCAGACATACGGTACGGAGCCATCGATATCGGCCTAGTACCAGGTACCAAATCAATCGAGAACTCAACTTCACGCTCTGGCGGTAATTCATTCACTTCTTCCGGAAAACACATCAGGAAAATCACACACCACGGCTAGATCGCAAATCACCAGTTTATCTTTAGCCTCCAAAGTCGCTAACAGCATAAACAACTCTGCCCCATCTGCTACTGCCTCATTCACCTGCCTCGCTGATAGAAACAAACTCTTTCCTTCCTCACTCTCAGAAAAGATCACAGTCTTATCAAAACAGTTGATAGAAACTCGGTTAAACACCAACCAGTTCATACCCAAGATAACATCGATCTGCACTAGTGGAAGACACACTAGGTCCATCCCAAAGTCTCTACCAAAAATACTCAAAGGACAATTTAAACAAACTGAAGTAGTAGTCACTGAACCCTTCGCAGGAGTATCAATCACCATACTTCCAAGCATCTCAGATATCTCTAACTTAAGTTTCACAGCACAATCCAAAGATATAAAGGAATGAGTCGCACCTGTGTCAATAATAGCTACAAGAGGAAAGCCATTAATATAACACGTACCTCGGATCAAACGATCATCTGCAGCAGTCTCAGAACCCGATAAAGCAAAAACCTTGCCCCCCGACTGGTTCTCCTTCTTCGGCTTAGGACACTGTGGACTGATATGACCCACTTCTGCACAGTTGAAACAAGTCACAGTCTTCAACCGGCAATCTGCAGCCAAGTGACCACCTTTTCCACACTTAAAACACTTCTTCTCATTACTGGTACACTCATGGATACGATGTCCAGCCTGACCACATCTGAAACACTTAGCAGGGGCACTGGAGTCTCCCCCACTAGGCCTCTTCATCCCACTCTGTCTCTGGAAACCTTTGCCAACTACATACGGTTTCCCACGATCATTCTGATTCTTGCCTTTCCTATCAACCCTTTGCTGATAGCTCTCTGCTCTAGCCTTGGAATCCTGTTCAAAAATCCTGCAACAGTCCACCAAATCAGAAAACACTCTGATCTGCTGATACCCAATAGCCTGCTTAATCTCGGGACGCAACCCGTTCTCAAACTTCACACATTTCGAAAATTCCCCAGTAGCCTCGTTATAGGGAGTGTAATACTTCGACAACTCTGTGAACTTAGCAGCATACTCAGTAACAGACCGATTGCCCTGCTTCAATTCCAAGAACTCTATCTCTTTCTTTCCTCTAACATCCTCTGGAAAGTACTTCCTCAGGAATCTCTCTCTGAACACAGCCCAAGTGATCTCAGCATTCCCAGCAGTTTCCAACTCAGTGCGGGTAGCAACCCACCAATCATCTGCTTCCTCTGACAGCATATGCGTACCGAACCTGACCTTCTGGTTATCGGCACACTCAGTCACTCGGAAGATCCTCTCGATCTCCTTCAACCATTTCTGAGCGCCATCTGGATCGTATGCTCCCTTGAACATTGGAGGATTGTTCTTCTAGAACTCACTCAGTTGACGAGCAGCTCCCATTCCCACAACATTCGGATTCCCTCCAAGTACTCCAGCTAGCATACCCAGAGCCTCAGCAATCGCAGCATCATCTCTACCTCTTCCAGCCATCTCTATTCTGAAAACCCAACAAGCTAAAACAATAAGTACTGATAGGGTTGCACAACACCTATCACGTACAGGGAAACAGAATAATTACGACTCGACTCGACCGACTATGCTCTGATACCACTAATGTAACACCCTTCTAAAATACCCCAAATATTAATTAAAACAACAAATATATATCAGAGTAGATATGCAATTAAGGGTGTCACACAATCACTTCACACCATTTTCCAAAATATTTTGTCATGCTCATTTATTTAATCAAAATAAAACATTTGCATAATACGCAGCGGATACAAACTAACAACATTCAAACCATGTAATACATTACATGCAAATTTGTTCAACAACCAAATGAAAACATAGGTAAAACATCCCGTCCCGATGTTACATCTACCAGAGCATGACCCACTAAGGAACTACACTAGACTCCAAGGACTAGCTTCTACTCAATCACTGCTCGTTACCTGAAAAATAGTTGTAAGGGTGAGTTCCTCAATCGATATAATAAGCATTATAAAATATCATGTCATGTTAAGTAATTTAACACATTAATCACCCTAATCACATCACGCATTCGGTAACGGCACATCAATTCAAATATCATACTCAATACCAATACAACTCATGCTCATACTCAATATCAACACAACCACACGTATAATATTGGAATACATCCATTCATATTATACGCCATACACATATTATGCAATGAAACTCTATGCATGCGGTACCGACTATTTGTGAACATATAGTTCACCTCACCGTCCAAATCCAGGCACGGCTACCAAGCCCACTAGTCCCACTCATTTGAGACCTAGTGACTCACTCACTAATTCCTCACCATGGGAATTAGCTACCACCCCAAGGGCCATGCTATGCACGCTAATTCACCTAGCATGCAAACATCAACAACAGTCCATAATGACTAACTCACTAATTCCTCACCATGGGAATTAGCTACCACCATAAAGGCCACAATATGCATGCTAATCACCTAGCAATGCTAAATCATCAACCACAATTCAAGAATAGACATATGCTCACACTCTAAGCCATAAAACAGTCTATTCACAAATGCACACATAACTGATACATTCACAGGATCATGCATACCATCACACATCATCAGTATTTTATCACATAAGCATATCAGATCATGCCAAAGAACAACCACAGTATTAGCACACTCTACTAATACTTATACTACTCAAAACAACAGGAAATGATCCCTAATATATCATACATCAGCGGAATTACGTTACTCAGCTGGACAGCTAAAAACTGCACAACAACAGCTCAGGAAAATCACAATCCTGCCCATACGCGTATTGCCTAGTCCCATACGCGTATGGCCCATCTCCTGACCAAATCCCATACGCGTAACACCATCTCATACGCGTATGCTACGCGTATCACTTCCCCATACGCGTACCAACAGAGACCAAACTACGTTCAAAACATCATCTTCCTCATCCATACGCGTACTGCCTAGTGCCATACGCGTACCAGACCATCTCATACGCGTATTGCCTAGTGCCATACGCGTATGTCCAGAAACCAGATTTCCAGATCTGCTATGGTCTTCTCTGCTACGAGATCTATCCAATTCAACCTTCCACAGTCCAATTTTTCACAATAATCGTTCATATCATCTAACACGAATCATAACCTATTCGATCTCACAATTTCTACCACTATTGCATCTAATTCCTACGAATTTCCTTCAATTATAATCCAAATTTCGTTCATCCCAAAAGTTCACAATTTTCAGCATAATTATTCCAATCAGAGGTAAATCAATGGTTTATCACTACCCATTACATATTATCCCATAATACCCATTAAACGATGATAAACCCCCCTTACCTGAGTTAATCCGGCGAATCTTTAAGCTTCAAGCTCTTCCTCTCTTCAACCCTTGTTCTCTAGCTCTCTTTGCCCTTTTCCACTTTTCTGTCTCTTTTCCCTTTTCACTTGAAAAAAATAAACCCTTTTACTAAATGGGACCTTTTCTAAATTCCAACTTTTATATATATTCCAATAATTATTATTCTAATAATAATAATAATAATAATAATCCAATAATAATAATAATTCCAATTATTTAATTAAATTAATAAATATATTATTAACTTAAATTAAATAATTATCTTATTTTATCGGGGTGTTACAACTCTCCCCCACTAAAAGAGTTTTCGTCCTCGAAAACATACCTCAAGCGAATAACTCTGGATAAGACTCCTTCATCTGACTCTCAAGTTCCCAAGTCACATTGCCACCTGCTGGTCCTCCCCAAGCTACCTTTACTAAAACAATCTCTTTACCCCGCAACTGCTTCAACTCTCGATCCTCGATCCTCATAGGTGATGTTTCAACAGTCAGGTTATCTCTCACCTGTACATCATCTACTTGGACTACATGCGACGGATCATGAATGTACCTCCTCAACTGAGACACATGAAAAACCTCATGCAATTTCGCAAGCGACGGCGGTAAAGCGATACGATAGGCTACCTCCCCTATCCTCTCCAAAATCTGATAAGGACCAATAAATCGAGGTGTCAACTTCTTCGACTTCAAAGCTCGACCAACCCCAGTTATCGGAGTGACACGAAGAAACACATGATCTCCCTCTTGAAACTCAAGTGACTTCCTCCTCTTGTCGTGATAACTCTTCTGACGACTCTGAGTAATCCTCATCTTCTCCTGAATCATCTTAATCTTTTCCGTAGTTTGTTGAACGATCTCCGGTCCAACCACAACACTCTCACCGGACTCATACCAACATAAAGGCGTCCGACATCTCCTACCATACAAAGCTTCAAACGGTGCCATACCAATGCTCGAATGAAAACTATTGTTGTAGGTAAACTCAATCAAAGGTAAATAACAATCCCAAGCACCTCCTTTTTTCCAAAACACAAGCTCTCAAAAGATCCTCTAGTGACTGAATCGTCCTCTCAGTCTGACCATCAGTCTGCGGATGATATGCAGAACTCAATCTCAGCTTAGTTCCCAAAGCCTTCTGCAAACCTTCCCAGAACTTCGATGTAAATCTAGGATCTCTGTCCGAAACAATACTCGACGGAATACCATGCAAACTTACAATTTTCTCAATATACAATTCAGCTAATCTCTCTAACGTATAATCCATTCTGATCGGAATGAAATGAGCCGATTTCGTCAATCTGTCAACAATCACCCAAATAGCTTCGAAATTCTTAGTTGTCCTCGGTAAACCAGAAACAAAATCCATACTGATACTATCCCACTTCCACTCTGGAATAGCCAACGGTTGCATTAGCCCAGACGGCTTCTGATGCTCAATCTTTGACTTCTGACAAGTCAAACAAGAATAAACAAAACTCGCAATTTCTCTTTTCATTCCCGACCACCAAAATAACTTTCTCAAATCATGATACATCTTCGTAGCTCCAGGATGAATACTCAGGCCACTACGATGTCCTTCCTCCAGAATACTCTTCTTAAGTTCGGAAACATCCGGAATACACACTCGATTACCAAATTTTAAAACACCATTCTCATCAATTATGAATTCACCACCTTGACCTTGATTCACTAGAGTCAACTTATCAACCAAAAGCATATCAGATTTCTGACTCTCTCTAATCTCATCCAGAATACCACTCGTTAACTTCAACATTCCCAATTTAACACTATTGTGAGTACTCTCACACACCAAACTCAAGTCTCTGAACTGCTCAATTAGATCCAATTCCTTAACCATTAACATAGACATATGCAATGATTTCCGACTCAATGCATCAGCCACTACGTTTGCTTTACCCGGATGGTAATTCAAACCAAAGTCATAATCCTTCAAAAACTCTAACCATCTCCTCTGTCTCATATTCAGCTCTTTCTGATCAAACAAATACTTTAAACTTTTATGGTCACTGAAAACCTCAAATCTTGACCCGTACAAGTAATGCCTCCATAACTTCAGAACAAATACCACAGCTGCCAACTCTAAATCGTGTGTCGGATAGTTCCTCTCATGAACCCTCAGCTGCCTCGAAGCATAAGCTATAACCTGCTTATTCTGCATCAAAACACCACCCAAACCCAACAATGAAGCATCACAGTAAACCTCAAATGGTCCTGACGAACTCGGTAATATCAGAATAGGAGCAGTAGTCAACCTTCTCTTTAACTCTTGGAAACCTTCTTCACATTTTGAGTCCCAAACAAAAGCTTTCCCCTTTCTAGTCAACATCGTCAACGGTAACGCCAACTTAGAAAATCCCTCAATGAATTTCCTATAATAACCTGCAAGTCCAAGAAAACTCCTTATCTCAGAAACTGACTTCGGAGCTTCCCACTTAGATACCGCTTCTATCTTAGAAGGATCAACAGCAACACCATCTCTTGAAATCACATGACCAAGAAAACTAACCTCTTCTAACCAAAATTCACACTTAGACAGTTTAGCAAACAACTTCTTTTCTCGTAGAACTCCTAAAACCAATCTCAAATGCTCAGCATGCTCTTCTTCAGATTTCGAATACACCAAAATATCATCAATAAACACCACGACAAACTTGTCTAGGTACGGATGGAAAATCCTATTCATATACTCCATAAACACTCCAGGCGCATTAGTCACACCAAAAGGCATCACAGAATACTCATAATGTCCATACCTTGTTCTGAAAGCAGTCTTCTGAATATCCTCAGTTTTTACACGTATCTGGTGATATCCCGACCTCAAATCTATCTTGCTGAACACTCTCGCACCAACCAACTGATCCATCAAATCATCAATCCTCGGCAAAGGATACCGATTCTTGATCGTCACTTTATTCAGTTGCCTGTAGTCCACACACAACCTCATAGTACCTTCTTTCTTCTTAACCAATAACACTGGTGCACCCCACGGTGACACACTCGGACGAATAAATTTCTTATCCAACAGATCTTCCAACTGACTCTTCAATTCAGTTAACTCAACAGCAGACATACGGTACGGAGCCATCGATATCGGCCTAGTACCAGGTACCAAATCAATCGAGAACTCAACTTCACGCTCTGGCGGTAATTCATTCACTTCTTCCGGAAAACACATCAGGAAAATCAATCACCACGGCTAGATCGCAAATCACCAGTTTATCTTTAGCCTCCAAAGTCGCTAACAGCATAAACAACTCTGCCCCATCTGCTACTGCCTCATTCACCTGCCTCGCTGATAGAAACAAACTCTTTCCTTCCTCACTCTCAGAAAAGATCACAGTCTTATCAAAACAGTTGATAGAAACTCGGTTAAACACCAACCAGTTCATACCCAAGATAACATCGATCTGCACTAGTGGAAGACACACTAGGTCCATCCCAAAGTCTCTACCAAAAATACTCAAAGGACAATTTAAACAAACTGAAGTAGTAGTCACTGAACCCTTCGCAGGAGTATCAATCACCATACTTCCAAGCATCTCAGATATCTCTAACTTAAGTTTCACAGCACAATCCAAAGATATAAAGGAATGAGTCGCACCTGTGTCAATAATAGCTACAAGAGGAAAGCCATTAATATAACACGTACCTCGGATCAAACGATCATCTGCAGCAGTCTCAGAACCCGATAAAGCAAAAACCTTGCCCCCGACTGGTTCTCCTTCTTCGGCTTAGGACACTGTGGACTGATATGACCCACTTCTCCACAGTTGAAACAAGTCACAGTCTTCAACCGGCAATCTGCAGCCAAGTGACCACCTTTTCCACACTTAAAACACTTCTTCTCATTACTGGTACACTCATGGATACGATGTCCAGCCTGACCACATCTGAAACACTTAGCAGGGGCACTGGAGTCTCCCCCACTAGGCCTCTTCATCCCACTCTGTCTCTGGAAACCTTTGCCAACTACATACGGTTTCCCACGATCATTCTGATTCTTGCCTTTCCTATCAACCCTTTGCTGATAGCTCTCTGCTCTAGCCTTGGAATCCTGTTCAAAAATCCTGCAACAGTCCACCAAATCAGAAAACACTCTGATCCGCTGATACCCAATAGCCTGCTTAATCTCGGGACGCAACCCGTTCTCAAACTTCACACATTTCGAAAATTCCCCAGTAGCCTCGTTATAGGGAGTGTAATACTTCGACAACTCTGTGAACTTAGCAGCATACTCAGTAACAGACCGATTGCCCTGCTTCAATTCCAAGAACTCTATCTCTTTCTTTCCTCTAACATCCTCTGGAAAGTACTTCCTCAGGAATCTCTCTCTGAACACAGCCCAAGTGATCTCAGCATTCCCAGCAGTTTCCAACTCAGTGCGGGTAGCAACCCACCAATCATCTGCTTCCTCTGACAGCATATGCGTACCGAACCTGACCTTCTGGTTATCGGCACACTCAGTCACTCGGAAGATCCTCTCGATCTCCTTCAACCATTTCTGAGCGCCATCTGGATCGTATGCTCCCTTGAACATTGGAGGATTGTTCTTCTAGAACTCACTCAGTTGACGAGCAGCTCCCATTCCCACAACATTCGGATTCCCTCCAAGTACTCCAGCTAGCATACCCAGAGCCTCAGCAATCGCAGCATCATCTCTACCTCTTCCAGCCATCTCTATTCTGAAAACCCAACAAGCTAAAACAATAAGTACTGATAGGGTTGCACAACACCTATCACGTACAGGGAAACAGAATAATTACGACTCGACTCGACCGACTATGCTCTGATACCACTAATGTAACACCCTTCTAAAATACCCCAAATATTTAATTAAAACAACAAATATATATATCAGAGTAGATATGCAATTAAGGGTGTCACACAATCACTTCACACCATTTTCCAAAATATTTTGTCATGCTCATTTATTTAATCAAAATAAAACATTTGCATAATACGCAGCGGATACAAACTAACAACATTCAAACCATGTAATACATTACATGCAAATTTGTTCAACAACCAAATGAAAACATAGGTAAAACATCCCGTCCCGATGTTACATCTACCAGAGCATGACCCACTAAGGAACTACACTAGACTCCAAGGACTAGCTTCTACTCAATCACTGCTCGTTACCTGAAAAATAGTTGTAAGGGTGAGTTCCTCAATCGATATAATAAGCATTATAAAATATCATGTCATGTTAAGTAATTTAACACATTAATCACCCTAATCACATCACGCATTTGGTAACGGCACATCAATTCAAATATCATACTCAATACCAATACAACTCATGCTCATACTCAATATCAACACAACCACACGTATAATATTGGAATACATCCATTCATATTATACGCCATACACATATTATGCAATGAGACTCTATGCATGCGGTACCGACTATTTGTGAACATATAGTTCACCTCACCGTCCAAATCCAGGCACGGCTACCAAGCCCACTAGTCCCACTCATTTGAGACCTAGTGACTCACTCACTAATTCCTCACCATGGGAATTAGCTACCACCCCAAGGGCCATGCTATGCACGCTAATTCACCTAGCATGCAAACATCAACAACAGTCCATAATGACTAACTCACTAATTCCTCACCATGGGAATTAGCTACCACCATAAAGGCCACAATATGCATGCTAATCACCTAGCAATGCTAAATCATCAACCACAATTCAAGAATAGACATATGCTCACACTCTAAGCCATAAAACAGTCTATTCACAAATGCACACATAACTGATACATTCACAGGATCATGCATACCATCACACATCATCAGTATTTTATCACATAAGCATATCAGATCATGCCAAAGAACAACCACAGTATTAGCACACTCTACTAATACCTATACTACTCAAAACAACGGGAAATGATCCCTAATATATCATACATCAGCGGAATTACGTTACTCAGCTGGACAGCTAAAAACTGCACAACAACAGCTCAGGAAAATCACAATCCTGCCCATACGCGTATTGCCTAGTCCCATACACGTATGGCCCATCTCCTGACCAAATCCCATACGCGTAACACCATCTCATACGCGTATGCTACGCGTATCACTTCCCCATACGCGTACCAACAGAGACCAAACTACGTTCAAAACATCATCTTCCTCATCCATACACGTACTGCCTAGTGCCATACGCGTACCAGACCATCTCATACGCGTATTGCCTAGTGCCATACGCGTATGACCAGAAACCAGATTTCCAGATCTGCTATGGTCTTCTCTGCTACGAGATCTATCCAATTCAACCTTCCACAGTCCAATTTTTCACAATAATCGTTCATATCATCTAACATGAATCATAACATATTCGATCTCACAATTTCTACCACTATTGCATCTAATTCCTACGAATTTCCTTCAATTATAATCCAAATTTCGTTCATCCCAAAAGTTCACAATTTTCAGCATAATTATTCCAATCAGAGGTAAATCAATGGTTTATCACTACCCATTACATATTATCCCATAATACCCATTAAACGATGATAAACCCCCCTTACCTGAGTTAATCCGGCGAATCTTTAAGCTTCAAGCTCTTCCTCTCTTCAACCCTTGTTCTCTGGCTCTCTTTGCCCTTTTCCACTTTTCTGTCTCTTTTCCCTTTTCACGTGAAAAAAATAAACCCTTTTACTAAATGGGACCTTTTCTAAATTCCAACTTTTATATATATTCCAATAATTATTATTCTAATAATAATAATAATAATAATCCAATAATAATAATAATTCCAATTATTTAATTAAATTAATAAATATATTATTAACTTAAATTAAATAATTATCTTATTTTATCGGGGTGTTACACATATCATGTGTGTTGATATTCAAGTCTTTTTGTTCCTTAAATACCTAAGAAAAGAGTCATTGAAGATGCAACATAGAGAATCTTTAAAAGAGACGTTGAAATGTTTCACCAAACTATCAGGTTAGGTGAAACCTAGTTTGAAAAATGCTTGTTGCAAAAGGAATTAACAGTTGTATCCCAGCTAACTCTATGAAGAAACGAGAGCTTATGTCATCACGTGATAAAGTATATTCAGAGGTGAATATTGACCTATCAACATCACATTGATCCTTACACTTTGACTAGCTTAGGTTTTGACCATAAGCAAACTTCTCCAAATTATGTTCTTCAGAGGTTGATTCCTTCGAACTCTGATGTTTGAATGCTGACCTCTTTAGAAGACGATTTCTTCAAAGTGGGTTCTTTAGCTTATGATACATCAGAATATGATCTTCACGCTTTTCTTTGGATGTTCAGATTTAGAACCAATACTTGGATTTAATATGATTTTTAGTCCATGGTCACACTTGAGCAAACATCAATATATCATATTTTTCTTTAAATACTTTGTTATCATCAAAACCCAAAGGATATGGGACAAACCAATTTTGTTCCAACAATCTTCCCCTTTTTTTATGATGACAAATATAAATATTTAAGAGCAATGGTTAATAATTTAATTAACTAGTTGACCGCAGGGTCTGAGGTTTGTAAGCTCCCCATGAGTCTAATAGTCCATAGGGTTAGGTTTATAAGCTCCCTCTAAGTCCTATCCAGGTTAATTAATTTAAACATCTAAAACACGTATATAATTATTTGCAACTCAAGCAAAATAATAACTGTTAGGTTTCAGGTGCTTAAATACTTCAATATTTACTCTCCATTTTGTCATCAATAAAAAATAATGAAAGGAGGTAGAAAAGATACTGAAGAAAAATATTTTTATATAGCCCCAAAAAAAGTCAGAAAAAATATTCAAGAGATCAATGTTTGGGATGAAAACAAAACATGATAAACAGAGTTTTAAGACATATTTGATATCCCTTTTAAACAAAAACATGTGAAAAAATTTGAGAATTGATTGGAACGGTTGGTAAACAACTTATGCACTTCTCAAGATGGTCAAAATAAGCTCGTTTAGCTAGGCTTTTAGAAGAATTGGGCAGTCAAGTCTGAAGAGATGTGTTTGAAGATAATGAATTTATTACTCCTCGATGACCATTGGTACAAAATATCCAAAAATGATTTCACTTAAACCAAAACTCTATATAAAGGAAGAGTTTTGATACAAGTAGGATTCATATTCCATTTAGACTTAACACACTTCTTCAAAGCAGTAACAATGAGTGATTCTCTCAAAAACTCAAAAAGAGAGCACTCTAAGCAAAGTTAATAAGGCAATTAAGGAAGATGATGTGGGAAAGCTTAAGTGTCAGTCCAAAAAGGCTGAAGTTCAAGAACAAAGACAAATTCATCAGCAAGAGCATTAAAGGTGAGCAAACCATGTGTGACAAAGAAGAAGAAGAGGCTTCATAAAAGCTCGAATCCACCCTCTGATTATGGTTCAGATGCTGATGAATTTGACTTTGACTGGACAAACTTCCTCAGCCGTTGTGCTTATTTTCTAGAAGAGTTTGGAGAAAATTAGGTGATGTGTTTCATTTTGATATATATGAGGAAATCAGTCTTGTACCCCTTTCTTAATAATAAAAATGATTTTTCCTTTTCTTTTGCATCTAGAACTATTATTCTCTTGCGTCCATATCATTTGATCCACTAAGAAGAATGAGTTAAAGTCATTTTCTAACCTTTCTAATCCATAAAGGGAAAACAAAATAAAATTTAATTTTTTCAGAAACATTGATTCCCAAAGATAACACCGTCGTTTTTGTAAAGAGAAGAACATCTATGAAGGAATCCACATTTCTTAGCTTAACTAAACATGATTGGTTAAATATATTAATATAACTCAAGAATCAGAAGACAAAAAATTCTTAGAAGAATTTATGACTTAGGATCTTCTGAACCAAATGATCATTTCACATAGTGAACTAACTAGTCCAGAGTCAGAGTGTAAAGAGTAAAAAATAAAGCTGAAGGAAAATATATACTTATATAAAAACACAAGTTAATGACAATTGGGAGAGATACACAATATTCATAACACGTATATCATTAACCATTAGTTATTATCCAATAACTGATAAACCAAGTGTCCGAAACCCTTTCAGATTCTTGAGACATAAGTAAGCAGATGTCAGTCATTAAAATACCCACTTATATGCTATCAGAGACAACAAATCGGATTCTGAGTATCAGAGATTAGGTTGCTCATATGCTACTATTCATCAGAAGCTTATTCATACCTTCTAACCACATTAGCTTCTGATCATCATTAGACTCTGATTGTCCATTTTAGAAGCAATTGTTTTGGGACTTCCATGCTCAAGCATACACGCATGAGACTTCCTTGCTCGCACACACACACACACACACACACACACACACAAGTATGATACTTCTTCTATAAAACATTTAGTAAGAGACTTCTAACAATCTACATAGTAGAAAAATGATTATTGGGTGAATACACTTGATATACAATTAGAGGTGTATAAATAATACAGCGCAATTTGACTCCTTTGAGACTTAAGGATTTATAAGATATACAAGGATAAGAAATCCTAAGTTTAACTTGTGCTAAAACTTTGATAAAGTAGCTTCTGTTTAGTTGTCAATCGTTGTTTCTTAGCATGTTCAATGTGTATGTGTGTATATCATGTGTGTTGATCTTAAAGTCTTTTTGTTCCTTAAATAGAAAAGAATAGAGTCGTTGAAGATGCAACAAAAGAGTATATTGAGAAGCTTCATAGACATTGGGATGTTTCACCAAACATTCAGGTTAGGTGAAACCTAGTTTGAAAAACTTTACTACAAAAGGAATTAGGAGTTGTATCCCAGTATACTCTATGAAGAAACTAGATCTTAGGTCATCACGTGATAAAGTATGTTCAGAGGTGAACAATAACCTATCAATGTCACCTTAGTCCTTGCGCTTTGACTAACTGAGGTTTTGATCAGAAGCAAACTTTTCCAAAGTCTGTTCTTCGGAGGATGATTCCTTCAGACTATGATGTTTGAATCCCGACCTCTTTAGAATATGACTTATTTAGAGTCAGTTCTTCAACTTTTGGTACATCAGAACATGATCTTCACGATTCTTTTTGGATGTTCAGGGTTAGAACCAATACTTGGATTTAATATGAATTTTAGTCTATGGTCCTGCACACTTGAACAAACATTTGTATGCCATATTGTTCTTTAAATACTTTGTTATCTTCAAAACCCAAAGGACATGGGACAAACCAATTTTGTTCCAACTCACCAGTATTGTCCTGGCCTTCCATTGGGGAGGTTTGCTCCTTTATTTAGCCATATTCAATGAAGCATTTAGTTTCCGCCTTGTGTGAGAGCCGCATTTTACTTTTGTATAATCCTGAATGTGTCATGTTTGGTACCCTTGTAAGAATTTAAATTTGAAATGAAAATGAAGTACTTTGTGAGTTCAAATTGAATTTGCAAATTTGATGAGTTGTAATTGAAACTTGTTCAATGATAAATGAATGGATAAATGGTGAATGCAATTGAAAAAGAATGATAACACGGATGCAATTTGAAAAGGAAGAAATTTCATGAATAAGAAGAATGTATTTGCATGAATGAAGCTTGGGTGACAAATTTTACTATTTAAAATTAAACTCATAATTTCAAACTAAAATCCTAAATTTGAGTCATTGTGAATATAATGAATTAGGAAATGAAATGTTTGGACTTGAATGCATGATCCAAAAATGCAAATGACCAGATGGATAAGTCAAACGACTGACTTTTCCTTCTTTTGGTTTCTATATATATTATTTTGGATTTTGAGACATGAATGCATGTGAGACTTAATGAACAAATGAAATGGTCATAATATGATGATGCAGGTGAATTAAATGTAATTAAATAGTGGAAGTTCTTGGGGGGAAATTCAGGGTATGGCAATTTTTCAACAAAACCCGGCTAAAATGGTTGAAAACTTCTCTGATATCTCTCTATCAACACCAATGGCTCACTCAGAGGATGTTAGTCGCAAGCGAACCATAAACAAAAGTAATGAGAAAATGATCAATTATTATTGCTCAGAAACTATTACAAATCCATAATCAATTACAAAAGCAAACTGAAGCACTTCAAAAGGTTACAACTTTCAGACTTGGTTGACAGTCCAACCACCTGAATCGAGGAAAGTCATATAGTCCTCATCAGTGTCTGACCACTGTCATCACCTGGCTTCTTCTTCTTAAGCTTCTTCATATTTGTCACTGAAGTTCTTCCTAACACAGATGCTCCGACAAATGTGCCAACTTGTGCTCTTGAACCTTCAGAGGAATTGAACCTATCATATTTGAAACTCCTAATGACCTTGCTGACTTAATTAGAGGAGCCATTCTTAGAGCTCTCTGATGATTTTCTCATGTTGAAAGATATGAAAAGAGCTATATGGAAAAGAGAGGAATATGACCTTGTTAGTAACAAAATATCATTTATAAAGAGAGTTTGTGATAAAGCATATTCAATTTTTTTTAATGTTCATCAATGGACATATGAGAGAGAAACTTTCTTGGCCTTCAAGCACATCTCCCCAACTTTGACTACTAATGATTCTCTCAACTTAGTTGCTAGAACAAGATTAGATAAACTCCATAATTGAAGAGTTGTTAACAACCATTCTAGCCAGATTACCACCACCATCCTAATATCTTCTTTGTTATATTGATTTTTTTTCATGTAATGTCTCTTTCAAAAATCAACTTTAATATTTTTTAATGATATTTTTATCTTTTTTATTGATGACAATGGGGGGGGGGGAGAAAATATTCAGTTTTGATTCATTTTTATCCTAAGATATTCAGTTTTGATTCATTTTTAAACTCAGGGGGGGGGGGGGGGGGGGGGGGGGGGCTTGCAAACCTCACTTTGTGAACTTAAAGCTAAAAAAAATCAAAGTCTACAACTCAAGGGGAGCCTGCAAACTTGACTCTATTTTTTAGCTGATTATTTGTTAAGTCAAAATTGTTCATCAAAATTATAATATTTGTCATCATAAAAAAGGGGGGATTGTTGGAACAAGTTTAGTTCTACATCTATAATCCTTTAGTTTTAATGATAACAAAGTATAAAGAACAATTTTACTCTAATATTTTATTGAGTGTGTAGAATTTGAACAAGCCATATGTTGAATATAATAGACTCTGAACAAGCCAGACGCCAAACAAAGTTGGACATTATCAGACTCTGGACTCTGGATAGAGAGACTCTAGACTCTGGATAAAGAGACTTTGTATTATAGATAGAGAGACACTAGACTCTGGATAGAGAGACTTAAAGTCAACCTCTGGACTCTGGACTCTGGACATCATCAGATTCTGAATCAAGGTTAGAATACGAAGAAGTGCTAAACTTAAAGTCAACCTCTGGATATCCTAGTCAACACTTATGAATCAATCAATCCATAGTTACTTTGATAAATTCTAGCCTCAATTTCACTAGACTTTGAAGTTTATCTTTAAGGCTCTGAACTATGATAAAGCTTCAAAACATCTCATATATGAAGCCTATGATTTAGAGAAAATGACTGAATGAATATTCTAGAAGATAATACGATTTGAGCGGTGAAATCAAATGGACATACACACTGATATTTCCAAGGATTGTACTACCAACGACTATCAATCATTTTCTCTCCACTATCCATGATTTACGGTTCAACCTTACAGTCATTGAATTTAAGATGTTTCCAATTCTATCCCCCAACGATATTATTCTTCATCTATATAAAGAGGACAAATAATGTTGAGAACACCGACGACAACGACAAACTTCCTTGAAGAAACATGCTGAAAGAATTTCTATAGCGAAAATCAATACTGAGAAAGAGAAAATAGAGAGAAACACTTAACACTCAATTACATATATTCTTAAGTGTAAAGTCTGTTTTTCACTTTGTGTATATACTTATTAAGAAGCAATATTGTAAACATAAACCTTGTACTTAATAATTGTTAAATTCCTTAAGGGACTAAATTTAGTCAGAATGCTTGAGAAGTTATTGACATGTAGTCTTTGAGTTGTAATTCCTTAAGGGACTAGTTTAGTCATAATCCTTGAGAAGTTATTGATGAGTAGTGTTTGAGTTGTAATTCTCTAAAGGACTAAGTTTAATCAAAATCCCTGAGAAGTCGTTGACGAGTATGTCATATCCTAAATTTTACCCTAAGTTTTTTACTTGCATCAACATAGCATTATCGTTCCATTTTGTCGTGCATTTCATCAGTTAAAAGCATTTATCAGGGTTTATATGAAAAGTCAGGAGTTCAGGCATGTTATCTAATCTTGATGACATTCATTCAGTCATTTATTTGATTAAGAAGTCTGAAGACTCGATTTCTCAATCTCATTGCATCATTCATTCCGTTGCATCTTATTTTAGAGGTCCATAGGGTGATAGTTAAGAGTATTGTCGTCAACTGTATCTTTGTAGGTTTTAATTGTAAGTTGAGAATCAGAAGAAAATGGTCCAAGAGTGATTCATTTGCAGCTTATTGTCTATTTACAGTTCTTTAGTCAATACTTCAATTCATTTACAAGACGTTTGCATTTTATACTCATCATAACATACATTTTGTTTTGCATAACGCTTAAATTATTGCTTGGAATAATTTTTCAGATCTTTAGACGTCTCGGTTGAATCATTCCTCAATTGTACGTAAAATTAATGGGCGGAAAATTTCAAATCCTAGCTTGCAGACGTCAGTTTTCTTAATTTACGGTTCACATAGTTTAACCTGGCATGCTCGTTTTAATTTTTTGACTACTTTTTCGGTCGCATTTCAATCAGTTTGAGCCTTTTAACCGATCGATTTTTATTTCAAAATTTGATCAAAAACTATATGTTTCCGAGAAGTTTATTTCATATTAATCATTTTGACGCATTCAATTTAATTTTTTCGGCCATTTTTGCCCCTGATTTTTATTCAAATTTTGTCTGATTATTTTTGTTCTTTTGCTAAAATAATCGAAAAATTTATTTAGAATTATCTGTATTTTTGTTTCAATTTTAATTTGTGTTCATTCATTTTTTAAATTTAATTAAGTTAGTTTGTCTTATTTATTATTAAAATTTTAATTGAGGGACCAATCACAATGCAACAATTGTCATTATTTTATTTTTTAAAAATTAATTTAATTTGGAGCATTGAAACTTTGACATATGGCAATTGCTTAGATATTTTGTTCCTCTCTTTTTCCCTTGCCACGTGACTCTCTCTCCTTTCTATTTGGTTTTCCTCAAATATCTAATCTCATGAGAGATATTTTGATTCTTTCTTAGATAGATAGATAGATAGATAGATAGATAGATAGATAGATAGATAGATAGATAGATAGATAGATAAATAGATAGATAGATAGATAGATAGATAGATAGATAGATAGATAGGTAGATAGATAGATAGATAAATAGATATATAAATAGATAGATAGGTAGATAGGTAGATATGTAGATAGATAACTAGATAGGTAGATAGATAGATAGATAGATAGTAGATAGATAGATAGAGATAGATAGATAGATAGATAGATAGATAGATAGATAGATAGATAGATAGATAGATAGATAGATAGATAGATAGATAGATAGATAGATAGATAGATGGTAGATGAGATAGATAGATAGATAGATAGATAGATAGATAGATAGATAGAGATAGATAGATAGATAGATAGATAGATAGATAGATAGATAGATAGATAGATAGATAGATAGATAGATAGAGAGAGAGAGAGAGAGAGAGAGAGAGAGAGAGAGAGAGAGAGAGAGAGAGAGAGAGAGAGAGAGAGAGAGAGAGAGAGAGAGAGAGATAGAGAGAGAGAGAGAGAGAGAGAGAGAGAGAGAGAGAGAGAGAGAGAGAGAGAGAGAGAGAGAGAGAGAGAGAGAGAGAGAGAGAGAGAGAGAGAGAGAGAGAGAGAGAGAGAGAGAGAGAGAGAGACAAATAGATAGACAGACAGACAAACAAACAAACAAACAGACAGACAGAGAGACAGAGAGACAGAAAAACAGACAGACAGACAGACAAACAGATAGACAGATAGATAAATAAATAGATAGATAGATATTTTATACTTGATTAGACTCATCAAGAAAGCACTTTTCTGCAAGAGTAATTATCTCTGGAAGCTCAGACAATAATGAATATATTTTTCCTTAAGTCTTCACATGAACAAAATATCGCTGAGTCTGTCAGAACTTCCTCGATTGAAGAGATAAAACCTTCAGAGGTTGACTTTCTTTAGACTTGATTCTTCAGAGTCTGCTTCTTGGCTTCTGAAGCTTCAGAGTGTGGATCACCAGAGACTGACTTTCTTTAGAGTTGACTTCTTCATAGTCTAGATCTTCCATCAGAGCCTGAGTCTGAACTTCAGAATCAAAATCTTTAAGATTCTTTTTATCTGTTCTTGGTTTTATGGTTCTACATACTTGAATAGATATGGTATCAACCAATTTTGTTCCAACAATTCAAACCTTCCGTGACCAAGAGAAATAAGAACGGAGATAATGAATCTCTCTTTTTTAACCCCCCCCCCTTCAAAATGTTTAGTCTGATTCCCATTTACCAAGATTGAAAAGCTACTTGAAAACAAACTCCCATTCATCCATCTCATCCACCTACTATCGAAACGCATCATTCTCATTACTCGTCTAAGATAAAAATGGAAGCATCTCTTATACATTTATAGTGTGATCAAAGTAGTTACTCCCTAACCATGTCGACTACATCCAACCAATTCCCTAAATAGTAGTAGATATCGTGCCTCAACAAGAGTAAAAGTCTTGCCTATAAAAATGTGCAACCTATCAGCATTATCATATAGGATCTGATAGCATAATCACATCTAGAAGCAGATCGATGACGTGTAAACATGTTGAACATCCATTCCAACTTATAATAAGCACCCTTACAAACATGGACATGTATTATTGCCTCTTCAAATGGAACTCCCGACAAATCAATAACATGACCGAGAGCATCTTCTTTAATGACACCTGGTGGGTGGTACCAGAACTCACCCCTAATCAAAAGGTGAAGCAGACAAGAAACGTTGTCTAGTGTAATGGTCATCTTACCAAATGTCATATGAAATAACGATGTCTCTTGATGTCATCTCTCTACAAATGTTGATACCAAGTTTTAGTATATCCTCGACTAACTGGTCCTCTGGAGTAAAGATAGATCAGAGTCACTCAACCACTTCTCTATCGCATGTGGGGAAGAATGTGAAGCTCATCTTATAAGCTTGCTCTCGTGTCCAACAACCTTGAGTTCTTTCTTCAGACCTCTCTCCTAAGAACAATTATAAATATATATTATAAAATATAAATTAAAAATTAAAAAATATTCAAAATAAAGTGATTGTCATTTACTTCTCGCCAAACCATAAATGGAAAGCAACATGATGCTCGTACTATACCAAAATAGATGTATCGTACGACCCTCTTGAAAATCATAACGGCGGTGGAGGAAATGGAGATGCACCTACATGCTCATCCTCAACATCCATCGCCTCTCGAGTGCCCTGTCCTACACCTGCATGGACTTGGATCCGACTTTCATGTCCTCGAGTTTGTGTCACTGAAAGAATAAACAAAAATAAGTTATATAAATTTTAGTTTAAAAAAAAATCAAATCGGATGTCTATACTCGAAGACATTTGGTGGCTAAAAAAATAATCGCCTCAGATAACTCTAAAGTAAGACATATGATAGTCTTTTTTTCATTCATTGGACATCTTTTTTCAATATTCTCCTAAGGATAATTTAAAATATATTACCAGACAAGACTTTTGTGTTACAAATGTGGATATCTAATAACTATGATGTAAGATTTTCGGTGACTTTTCTGATCGGAGAATTGGGGAAAAACTTCTAATTTTATGTATGTGGATCAAATAATCTAGATTAAAGAGTTTTCGTACAAAACAAATTTTCACCTCTCTCAATAGCTTGGATAACTTCATAATAGAATAATAAGAAGAAGTTGAAACAAATAAACTATTTATACAAGAGTATTTTAGTTAAAAATGATATATTATAAATATAAGAGAATAAATATTGAGGTATGGAGTAAAAATTTATGTTAATTGTGTGATTTATCATTTTTATGAGTTATTATTTCGACTACATTAATTTAATAAAGGTTTAAATAGTTATTTGGTCCATACAAGTTTGCATGTTTTTTCAAATTAGTCATAGAATCTTCTTTTATTTCGTAATAATCCTAGATGTTAATTTTTTATTTATTTTAGATCTCGATTTTCCTGCATACTTTCCTTTTAAGTTTTATGTTGATTTAAAATCTAGAGTTTAACTGCATATTTTTCTTTAAATTTTTCTGCGAATTTTTATTTTAAAGACTAAAATCAAAATAATTTTAACGACTATTTTTTTTAAAAAAAAAATTAAGAATCAAATTGAAAAACACACAAACTTGCCGTAACCAAATGACTATTTAAACCTTTAATAAATTAGTCCTTTAATAAATTAGTCGAGGGAAGTTCAGGAGGTAGTTAGAATTTAATTTTCTTACGAAAATTACATAGCAGTTAGTTATTGTTTTGTTATTAGTTTAGTTTGTTACCTCAAATGTGCAATTTCCGATTTAATTCACAAAGAAGCTTTCCTTTCCTATCTTCTTGAAAGATTCAATAAGTCTGAGTAATCAATCAAAAACTGAAGTGACTTCACTGATTGTCCATCAAATGGCTTAAGATTTAGCAAAATAAATCATGTAAATTAGAATATGTACATGATTTGTCACTTCAACGTGCCATTAAATGAACCAGTCCCAAAAAAAAGGCGACTTTAATTGAATGGGATGAAGTTTTATTAGTGAAAAAACGGGTATAATTAGACAATTTGACTATGAAATACATGTAAGAAAGACAATTATACATACTAATATTGGACGTTAAATTAACGTGTTCATCAATCCTAAAGCTCCACTTAGTTCATTGAAAGGGAGATTGAATTTGCAGAACTGTTAGTAACACTACATATTATAACGTCTAAATCAAAACTATTTATCAAATAAAACTAGTCAATAATTATATGTAAGTGGCAATTCTCATGCCCAGTTAAATTAAATTTACACAAGTGAAACTCAATTTGTTAAATAGGAAACTATTACGGACTCTAAGCACGCTCCACATCAGAAAAGATTACAGCAATAATTGGATTGTGATCCACCTTTGAGGTCAACAATGTAGTTGGACTGAGATCCAATGACAATGAATAGACATTAACAGCACAAGATAAAACCATTGGTTGACACAAGCACTACTTCAAGGTTCATGAGTGAACTTCCTCAACACCGAGATAGATCAGTAGCAAGATCCTCGTACCAATCGCAATTCAAGGACACTTCCTTTGGATATATGAAGCTCCATGCTCTTCATACCTATCAGAGTGCATTAAAACAATTTAGTGTTTAAAGTAAACCCTTGAGAGAAAACTTTGGAAGCTTGATTTCATAGTTATGCTTTTCTAATGATGGAGAGGGAAATTACTCGGATTTGGAGAACCACATTTGTTGGAAGGAACCAAGAGAAGCCAGTATACTGCCTCCTATCCAGACACTGCCCATAAAATCACTATCACGAGTTAGAATGCAGTTCATACCTTTTTTTTATGAAAACTAATAACAGTTCACACAATAGATCAACAATCACTCCCCATATAACATCATATTTCTGAGCCTCCCCCTTGACATTGAAAGAAATGGAACCATTAGTGGTAGGGAAGAATGTAGAGGACTAGTTTTATAACCCTACCTGAACTATACAACAAAATCTACAAGGACATAAATAGTAGACTCCTCTGATAAAAAATTTAAGATAGTTTGTACTTCATTCAGTATTCTAGTGCTTACACTATTGTACTTGCAACTAAAAATAATAAGTCAATATGTTTCAAGTTTATATGTTTTCTAATTTTGTTTTGGTGTTCGAATTTTCACAGCATGAAAACTCGAGCTTAGTTGTTTCTCATTTTTTGTGCACGTCTCACTGCCCATAATTCCAGTGGCTTCCAAAATATGTACTCAACAAATTTACTAAGTAGATTTTTTATTTTTTCATCTCTAAAACCCTTTCAAAATAATATTACCAAACACACTTATAAATGATGCTTCCTGGCTGAAAATGACCATAGGCACCATATCAAGAGAAATAAACTTGAATTTACAATTAATCAGAGTAGTCAATGGCATGATATAACCAAAAGTGAAAAAGTATAAGTGCACAAGATAATGCTAATATCAAAATCATAGTAATGTGAGAGATCGCACCTAAACCTCCTTTCAGTAGCATTACCACTGGCCAATACCTTCACTCTAGCAGCCTGAGGGGATTCCTGCATCAGTAATGAAATTTTAGTCAATTTTTACAGTATCTAACTTTTCGAGCTTTATGGAGGACACCAGCAATCACATTCGACTGATAATATACTTCAAAAAAGTTTAATGTATTCGTAATATTATTTATAAATTCAATGTGTTGTTCATTTTGTGATAAATGTTTCAAATTGGACTATCTTTAAAAATTGTCGGAAGAACATAGAATTCCACTACATACTTATAATTCAGTAGTGGAGTTTCTATGTTCTTTCAGAGCACTGTACTTTATGATTAAACACAATTTTTTCCCTACAAAAACTTCCAAAATATTTTTAACAGCTTTAGTGATAAATGTTTCAAACACTTAATGACAAGAGCATTTCAGTTAAACATTCCTGAGCTTTTGAATTCATTGGCTTTTTACCTTCTAAATCACCATGTCACAATATCAAACAAAGGTAAATGTGTGCAAAAGAAAAAATACATTAGCTCAAAAGAGAACTCTCCACTTCTTTGCAAGTCGATCAAAGAAACACACCAAGGAAAACCATTAGCATAGACCTCTGTTCAAAATTACATTTGAAAGTCACAACTGACGAACAAAAGCAGCCAACACTCCAAAAACCTTGCTGAGAAACCAAGTATATCTATAGGGAGTTTGGAACTTGGAACAGTTATTTGTGCTTATCCTACCGTACAAGCATTGTGCATTCGAAGTTATCATAAGCTCACTTCCGTAGTTCATAGATACTGATTCTACAAGATTTGTGTGGAGTATACCCTCATTCCTTCTTAGATTGAAGAAACAATTTACATAAGTTCTGAATTAATATGATTAGCGCTTAATAAATAAAAGTTAATTAAATTCTTACCCCCTAACACCCGAGTCTTAACTTACATAAGCTGCCAAGACAGCAACCTTGGACTTAAAATTCAAGAATTAGACATTGGACAGATGCCTTGATCAGTGCTTAACATCTTGCACTCCATAGTGCCCCAAAAATTAGACAGTCGATGAATCAAAACTCAGAAAGGAATTGGGAAAACATAGTATAAGAAACAAGACAGGCAAAGCAGCCATTCAGCTGTCCGAATGGATGTCTGCAACTCAGCATAACAAAAATAGACCAACTAGGTTGAGAGACAACAACAGCAATAACAACCAAGCCTTACAAAGCTATAACTGAGGCTAGCAGAAAAACCATTTGAAAAAACATAGAATGTTAACCTTTGAAATCACCACTTTAAAACAAGAATTGAAAGATAAACAAAAAGAGCTCAGAGTTACATCATACCTCTAGCAAATCTTTCTCAAGGCGTTCCTTCAGTTGTTGCATTGAAGCTGTGCCGCCAGCAAGCTGAAAGTGAAACGAAATCAACTTTAAACACGCAGGTAAATGAATTTGTATAATATGCTTCCATCATTATATTCGGTACACCAAAAAGGAAAAACCTATCAAACGGATAACTAGGCAATATATGTACATCATATGGTTTCAGCAAGTATTTGTTGATTGAATTGGATTTATGGGTACAGGTCACCCCAAAATAAAACTCAAAGCATTCTAACAAGGATTAAAAGAATGAGTTTCAATGCATGTGATATCACAAACACTAAATAATCTTGCATGCTTATTATTCGACCATCAAAATATCTCAAAATTCTCAATCAGAAAGGATGGCCCATTGCACGAGGCTCCAACTATGCTCCCATCAAAATGGTCATGGGGCGGGTTTATATGTGTGCAGACTAGCCATGCGCATCCATTTTTATTTTAGATGCCAAAAGTCTATGCTAAATTTAATTAAAATCTACATAGAAACAGGCTAGAGTATAAGTATACAGGAACGGAGAAGGAAACAATAAATAACATTACCAGTATGCTACTAAATAATTCTCTTCGAATGTCAACATCACACTTATTAATGCTTTCTATAACCTGCAAATATACAAAGGAATGTAAGCAAATCAGAAACAGAAACGTAAAACCCTAAAACCAAAAACAATATGACTACAATAAAAGCTTTTCCCTTGCGGGTATCAGCTACATGAATCAAATGAAGTCATAATGTCCAATCATGTCTAAATAGAAACCATATAAAAGCATGCCTTTCTAATGGTCCGGCCTACAATTTTCCCCGATCATATCCTTCTACTCGAGAATAAAGTTAGTGTAGTGTAGCAGAGATGAGGATGTTGCGGTGGATGTGTGGTAAGACTCGACGGGATAAAATTAAAAATGAAAATATTACAGAAAGCGTCAGGATAGCGCCTATAGTGGAGAAGATGGTGGAAAATAGACTTAGGTGGTTTGAGCATGTAGAGAGAAGACCGGTAGATTCTGTAGTAAGGAGGATAGACCGGATAAAGAGAAAGCAAACAATTAGAGGAAGGGGAAACCTAGAAAGACTATCAGAGAAGTCACTAAGAAGTCATTAAGAAAGATCTCAAGATTAATGACTTGGATAGAAGCATGGTCCTTGATAAAACATTATGACGAAAATTGATCCATGCAGTCGACCTCTGATCCCACTTAGTGGGATAAGGTTTAGTTGTTGTTGTATGTCCTTCTACTCCTAGATATTGAATATGCTCAACCATTTGAGATACTTCAAACAACAGCAGCTGAAGCCTTATCCCACTATATGAACCTTGAGATACTCTAAACAAACACATCAAATATCTTACCATTTGAGGAAGCCCTCGAACTGAAGGAGCAATTTCTGCAAAGTTCTCCATGCCTGGAATTGACTGCAATTTATATAAATACGACAAGAGAATATTGATTGTTAAGTAATATACAGAAAAGCAAGAAGAAGAAGAAAATATACGCACAACAAAAACCGAACAAACAAGTTTGCACAGTGCAACCTCAAAATTTAACACCCAACCAATCTATGAGAAAACTTAGCAAGGGCGCAGAGCAAGGTTGTAGAAAGATACTTTGAAGAAGCTACACTTTTTTTAATTTAATACAGTACATTCAAAATGAAAAGAATCTCACATGTAGACGGCCTTTGATAGGCATGATGATAATTAGATTATATTTTACTAAATAATCATTTATGACCTTTTTAATTTTTTAAGAAGCTGAACCAATAATTGCATCTTGATTTATCAAAAATTGTCAGCTAAATAGTGATAAATCTGACTTAAAATGCAAATATATAGATGTCATGTTTTACTATATGATAATTGTTTACTTCCACAGCATATTGGTTTGCAGTCTGTTTCGTTGGAATTAGTGTTAAAGAAAATAGGCCATGGGAGATATCCGGGGCCATTTTGGGGCTCGACTCAATGGTAAAGATTGGCTGATATTGTGGGGTTTTCTGCCATAATCCACATGATTATGGGGAATTAGGCTCTCCGCCATGGACCACCATCTGCCAATTGAAAACACTGGTTGGAATTGAATGGTGAGTTAATTAGAGTTGAGGGAGGGATAGAAATCAGCCGTGAGTTGGTGGGAAGGGAAAAGGAGGCGGTTAGTTTCGGCTTTGAGCTTGGACAGAGATTATTTTGATGCACTTATCCTTATTTTCAATCAATAACACATATTTTCTATTTCATTTTGACTTGGCTTCCTAGCAGGAGGGGATGGGAGAGATTATTTTAAATTAGTTTGGTTCAATATATGAAGGACAAAAAAGTAGGGGTGTTCAAAACCAAACCAACCCAATAGAAAACCGCAAACCAAACCAAACCAAACCGAAACCGCAAAAAACCGCATTTGGTTCGGATTCGTTTGGGTCATTTTTTAACAAAACTGCACGGTTTGGTTTGGTTTGCGGTTTGTATTTTGCAAACCGAACTAAACCAAACCAAACCGCATTATGTTACAATCCAAATTTTACTTATCCCACATCCAACTAAAACATCAAACCTAGTATGCCTTAACCTTATAATTACAAACGATTTTCTCTTACTCATGCTTAGGGTTTCAATTTCAACCTTCTTAAATCTCTCATAGTAGTATCACACATTCTTCTCGTCTTCTTTTCCATGTAGGTTTCGCCTATTCTACTCTAATAAGTCATTTCTTATTTTCTTTCTTTTTCATCTTTTATGTTACTATTTTCTCTTTTAATTACATTTTTATCGCATCTTTCTTCTCAATCTCGCATCTCTTATGTTCTTTTTTTCATCTTTTCTAATCTCTCATCTCATATATTTTTTATGTTTTATTATAATGTCTTCGATATTATTTTATGCTACTATTTATATATGTATTTTATTCCACTTTTGTCTAATCTAATTTTTTGTATATTGAATGAAACATTTTTGTCTAAATATGATGAGTTTTGATGTTATTTAGTCATGTATTAATGACTAAATATAAAGTTATGTTGTTCTCTATAGGTGTATGTATGGCACAATAAAAATATTATAAAAAACCGAACCAACCGAACCAACCCAAACCGCATTGGTTTGGTTTGGTTTTATTTCTAAAAGTCAACCGAACCAAACCAAACCGCATGTTTTTTTCTCTTGCGGTTCGGATGATTTTTATCGCGAAAACCGCCCAAACCGCACCGCGAACACCCCTACAAAAAAGGGCAGGAGCAAAATCCCCGTGAGCCAATTTAAAATCCCTTCCAGAAAAGTGCGGGAGATTTGGAGGATAGGTAATAAACTAGTTTAAAATTTGGACTTAAATATCACTATATTTAATGTGACCTTGAGTATAACAATGGTTAAAAAAAGTAAATTTAAACTTCCCCTCTATTAAAATTCCTTCCCTTCTCTCTCTTACCATCCCTGGCTTTAAAATAAGTAAATTTTTTTACATATAATATTAAATCCCTTTAACTTTTTTACTTTCACGGCATATTAGAAACTGTAAATAATGTTGCAAGAGAAAAGGAAAAATCAATGAGGGGATGCAAGAATTTTATTCTTTGTTGTTAATGATAATTAAGGTGTGTGCCTTTTGATCTAAAAGGTGTCTAAGGGCACCTTTTTCTTTGAACTCCCATGCCAGAAGTTTAGAATACTTAAGGGAAAATGCATGATAAATCTTTTAGATCACATACCTGAGCCAGGGATGGATTGAAAAGAACATCTGGAATCTTAAATCTGTCAGCTCCAACTTCAATTGTCCTATGGAATAAAATTTGAAGAAAAAAAAAGATTCATGACAACCTCACACCAAGAAGTAATAATTAGGCTATGAAATATGTACAATAGCAAATACTATAAACAAGTTTTATCAAGATTACAAGTTGAAACATAACTCAATTCACCCCCCTCTCACTATTTCTATGAGAAAGAATAACTGCAACTTACTGGCCATCAGGAAGCTCATACGAGGTAGTTGGGATGTTTGAATATGCACTCTCTGCCAAATAAAGAAGAAAAATGGATGTCATATATGGGAGCTTCTTGGATAAAATCGAATGGAGTCGAGAAGATAAAAGCATCTACAAGAGCTATAAAGACTTAACTGAAAAATATGTATGTCTAGGTTTACCATTAAATCAGATCATTGAAAAAGCATCACATGCAACCCACCTCAAAGCACATAAACCCGAGTAAAAGCAAATCAAATTACAAGAGATGACAAATCAAGTTATCTTATTAGACTGCCTTCAAAAAATATCTTCAACAAGAACACGCAGAGGATAACAAGATCCAAAACATTATATGAGATGAGAACAACAGGTGTACAAACCATCATATGGAGTATCTGGAGCACGGCACACACATTCCTTGATATCACTAGCAATCGCCCTCTGTCACAAGAAAATAGTTACTAGATATATGAAACATGACATTTAATGAGATAAAACATGATCAGTGACAGACCTGGGAGTAGAGTTTATAGCTTTCAGTTGTACTTGGAAAATCCAAATCTACAGTCTGTAAGATTCAGAAATCATTAAAAAATAATCATTGATGCGGTTAATTACAACTACAACCAAAATCATTTTGAAAGGTTTTTCAAAATCAGTTTAATGCAATGAATAAGAAAATAATGGGATTCTTGCTTACTATCATTTGCCCCAAAAGTTCTAGAGTTCTTTTAAATTGAATAGTAGATATAAAAGCAAGAATAGACATGGAGTTACAAATGTAATAAAAATAAAGAAAATGTATACAAACATCTAAGACCATTATCTCTTTAATACTTATAATTTAAAAAAACTAATCTTCTTGGCACAACTTTTGCAGAAATATTTTGAACAGATCCTAATCAGCTCAATTCACATTGTTGCAGTATAGTCGCACATGCAAATGTTATAATATTTGATTCATAAACAAAACAAGATATAAGAAATCCCAACTTGAACACTCAGTATATGAAGATGATGAAAATGGAGTATCAAAACCATCCAGATGTGCTGAAGGCACATAGAAATAATATACAGGAGTTGGACTCCCATATTCTCCAGGTTCACTATCTTTGTGTTTGGGGAGGGGACGGGAAGTCATACGAGCACTGATGATTACAAGGAAGTAAAAGAAAAAACTGTAACTAAACTAACAGGTCATCAACATGAAAACACATAATACCTGAAACTCTCCAGGGCGTATTTCCTTCCTCCTAAAGGAATACCTAGGCTTCATCTGTACAAAATAAGGGGAAATCTCAGGAAAATAAAATTGAAGCACCTTTACCATTGACAAATATAATAGCTAGTGTTTGTAACCCACCACAATACCCTTGCTTTCTAAGCTTTTCATCAAGCAGTCTGTAAGAAATTCTCCTCCGATTGGAGAGGTTGCCACAGCCTTGTGTTGTAAAAATAATTAAGATATGATCAGACAGAAAAGCTTAGTATTAGCCAAATATCAATTACAGGCTAGAACGAGATTTTGAATTATTAAATATATAGTATAACAAAAGACATTCTAAATATATCGAGCAAACATAACTCCGCGTCTCATAAAAAATGTTTTATCTGAGCACTGTGTTTTTCTTAAGAAAATTGTTAGATATATTGATTTTAATGATAAAAATTAGTATCATCTACTAGGATATCCTTATTAGTCGTAGTAAGTGGAGTAGTTGAATAGAGTGAAAATAAATAAATAAGGTTATAGTAGTGAAAAATAATAATAATAATAATAATAATAATAATAAATGTTGAATTGATATTGATATTGTAAAGAGAGAATTATTTTGAGACAATGAAAAAATGTAAATGAAACACTTTTTCAAAGATGGAGGGAGTAATTCCTAGTCAATAATTTGTGCCTCATATATCCATGGACACCCATATATAAATTTTTAATTACCATCTGTATTTTTTTTACACAATCAAAATGATAAATGATTAAGTAGCAATATGGAGATGATGCCAATATGTGTGTTCTTCATATTTAACTAAAACAATCAAAACCTTCTCATCTAGATGAGCCGGATACATGGATCAAATTACGATACAATAGGCTAGCTCTGGTGCTCAAGTGGAACATATGTTGTACTCTGCACAAGTCCCACCACTGAATCAAATGAGATATGATGGGACTTATTGATCCAATGGTGGAAAATTGTTAAAGAGTCCCACATCAAACAATATATGACATGAACATGCGTTTATAAGTGGGGGCAATCATCACTCTATAAGTCGGTTTTGTAAGGATGAGTTAGACCAAAACTCTAATAAAAACAAATGAGCACAACATTATCATACTTGTTCACCATAGAAGTCTATAATATCCTTACCATGAAGCCTGTCTAAATCCAGACCATTGGACCCAAAAAATTCGTAATCATTTGACAATAATCTTCCTCTACATGTCCAAAGAACCTAAGATGAAATTCTAGAATAGAGGCCACCCCCACTTTTTCCAACGGTATCCTTCCTTATTCTATCTTGTCTTATGTGACCACTTCTCCATCATAGCATTCTTATCTTTGCAATGCTGGTCTGGCTTTATTGTTGAGTTTTTCTGTCGTGCATTTATTTCCATTTTCCATCTCCAATTTTCACCTATAAGATCTTTTTTTGTGACTCTTACTATTACAAAGACTCAACTCAAATCCCTCCCTTTTAGAGTAAAAAAGTATCTCTCCAAGCTTACATTAGGCCCCAATCAATCTTGAGCAAGACCTGCATGCATTTATACCAGATTTTATTTCTAATTAATCAACAATGTGCTTCCAAAGGATGTCTCCTTTATCTTAACTCTCAAGCTTTCAGTTTATTCCTTCTCCCCACTCTCCAACTAAGTCTATATCATATGCATAAAATATGCACCATAACGCCCTGCCTTGGTTATGCTCGACAAGCAAATCTAAACCAAGATGAAAAAGATAAGAACTCAGTTGACCTTTGACGTAGACCGATAATAATCGAAAATCCTTGCTTAGTTGTTCCACTCTCACCTTATGAACATAATTTCTTATCCTAGTCAGAACCCACAGTACATATCTTTGATTGCTCAATTATAAGCAATACAATTACAAATACTTTTCTTCTATACAGCCTTAAATAAAACTATCTAGAGAACATATTGTCTACCTTAGCCACTACCTATATGATAAAAGACATGTAAATATAATTAGTAATTACAAATTTAGAAGAATTTACAACCAGGTTATTTTTCAAGAAATCGGATACCAAATCAAATATGGTTTTACCAAATTAAACTATGATTTGATTCAATTACATGACAAGTGAATTCTATTTGATTCATTAATAACAAATACCTTCTGAAGAACATAGCCGTCATGAACCGGTGCAACTGTAGTAGATCCTCCGCCACTGAGAGAAATGAAATAATAAGAAAACCTCACATCAGCAACACTTCCAGCATTATACTGCAGCTTAAAAAGTAAACTAATATTTCTAACTTTCAAACAGACAAATCCCACCCCCATCTCAATGTTGTCAATTGAATCTCCATATGCTTAAATATATTTTAATTTTGTCCCTTAATACACCTTGTTAAAATCAGAAGGTGTGTGTCCAACTATCATCATTAAAATCACGCTCAATATGCTGCTTAAATCACAGCATAGCACCCTGATTACCTTAGGATAATCAAACAGGAAAAGGAAAATAATCATGTGTAGACATGCTAACATGTTTAACAATGAAACTTTCAAACATTTATTTTGCAAATAGAAGTACACAGTTCCCTCGTTTATTTAAGAATGAATGTCTGAAAGAAAGTAAAAGCCTCTTTATCATTTTTGTAAAAAAAGAATTATATTCCAGAACTGTAATCAAAATAATGAATTTATTTTTTGCCATTCTTGGCTCATTATATGATGATTACATACATAAACCCTTTTTTTACCCTGTTACTAAAGCAAGAACGAACGTGGTAGGCTTCCAATGACTTCTACTTTGACGACAACATGAGGAAGGTGCAAAAGAGGGTTTTGAAGTGTTGTTAAATGGCGGCCATGGCGCCTTCATGAAGGATTTTTGACAAACCACCATAGCTAGTTTGTGAAGGGATGCCAGCCATCGCAACGCCACGGGCAGCAAATGACGTGTTTATAAGGGAGGATTTTTGGCCTTCTGCAATATTATACCATGGAAAATACTGCAACATGGCGAGGAATGTGGGAAATGGAGAGAATTGGCTACGAGTATGGATAGAAGGGGAGGAAAAGATTGGGGAGAGGCAGGCATGAATGACTAAGGTGGAGAGGCATAGAGCGAGGTATATGTATTACCTTCTTTTCTTTCCTGTATTTTCTATGCAATTCTGGTCTCTCAATAGAGATCTACCTTTGCTTGTAAGGGGTATGATATCGATTACTTTTACTCTAATACCAAGAGTTTATCATTCAACTACTATATTGAGTAAAAGTAGGGCATAGTGAAATAGGACAGAAATATCAATATGTTAGACCTTACGTAAATATATTAGGCCGTTATTATATTATTACTATTAGTGGTAGTTATCATATTATTATAAGAGCAGTTATATTAATTAATTGTTAAATGTGTATTATGTTTTATTATGTAACTCTATAAGTAGAAGTTTCATATTTGAATTAAGGGTGGAATTAATTATAGGAACCGGTTGGTGGTTGGATAAGAACGGGCTCTCAATATCGTGTTAGGTTTGTTATTCAAATAGTTGTGAAACTGCTCTTAAGAAACTTCCTCAGTCAGTTTTGTCCAAGGTTGTAACAGTGCATATGTAATCTTTGATCTTAGTCACATTGTTTTAAGGGTGATTCCTCAATACTATCCTAGTACATTTAGTATATCCTATTGGTCTAAGATACCTAAGTTCTAACACAATATTCTATTCTTCCGTATACAATATGTTTTTAGCTATTAAAATGCATAAATGATTAAAAATACCACTAATCATACTACCAAATTAAAAAATATATATATCCTAGCAAACATATAACTTAATGATCTCTTACCTATCAACAACTAATGATGTGGCACGCCCTGATGCAAAAGAAGTCAGAACCTATATGTCAAACAAAAGTAAAATTTCAATAGTTTTTCGTTCTCGCTTGATAACATAGATTATTTTACCTTAGAGATATAGGTTAGTGTAGGACTATTCACTTACAGCATTTTTTGCCAAAAATAATGCAGGTGCTTTGTATTTCTCAAACATAAGCTCTGCTGCCCTGCAAGAATCACAACAAACTGACTTATACATATTGATGTTTTACAGAGCTCCATTAAATCTAGATGATAAATTACAGGCCGAACACCTTTCTCTCTGTTGTGGAGCATTGGAAGAAGGTTCTGCCAGGAGCATGGGATGTTCTTTAGGATCAATCAATAAGCACTCCCTACTAAAAAAGAAAAATGCCAATTTAAGGATTAATCAATTCATGAAGTATTTGACATAAAATACTCAAAAATGAAAAGAACAATACAAGGGAAAATTATTAAACCACACAGAAGAAAAATCATCGCATAGTTATGGAGTAACACAATTGTAAATCATATAAGCAATTCATTTAGTCTATGGAGTATATAATGGTTTCTTCTACAGTCTCTTTGGCCTTTCTCAATTCTTTTGAATTTGAACAACTATCATACACGGATCATATCATCAGTATAAACCTGAAGGCATGATCCCAAATGCTGTCAACAATATCCCAGTCAGCAACAAGTCCATCCTTCAGTGGAGACAGTACCTGACATCATGAAATAAAAAGATAAGTACATCTAATAATTATTATAAATTTTGAAAGCTGTATTTCAAAAACTAATCAAGATTCAAGAAGACATTACAAAAGGGTTACCTCCATAAAATCTCTACGGTAGCCCAAGGACTGAGATCCTACATACAATTTTCTCTTTCCCTTGGCTTTATCACCCTCAACATTTCTACTATTGTTCTTGGATTCCCCAGAGCCAGAGTTCTTTTCAGGATCATCCGATTCATCAACATCCATTTGATCAATAGCTCCAACAACCTAAGTTCACATGAGGCAAGACAAAATTCCCCGTCGTCAGATTATCATATTCATCCTCAAATGAGTAAAATCACTATCACCCATAGATTTTAATCTATCTATCAAACTATAAATCATACATGAACCTAAGAACACTCTCAAGCAGTCAAGCAGACTAAGCTATGACCACAAAATAGCCAATGCCATCATCATGAATTAAGTTCAACTAGCCAAAAAGAAGAACAACAAAATAAAAATGAAAGCAGCTAATACAAAATCTAAAAAGAAGAAAAATAAAAAGTGTAATGAACACATTACAGAAGGAAACACGGCCTTGGGAGCATCTTCTCCGGCATAACCAGCTTTACAGGTATGTGAACCCAGATCAATCACTATAGCCGAAACCTCGTCTGTGAATTCAACAAAATGAAGAATGCTGAGAAGTAGAAGAAAAATAAGAAAGTAAGAAGTAAATATAACTTGTTCTCGCACTCACCACCGCCGTACATGACTGTAACAGTCCCGGAAACTCGACGGGAGAATTAGGGTTTATTAATAAGTTATGAATGTTAGGGTTTTAGAAATTTCTCTTTCTATCGCTTCAAGAGAGAGAGGTGGGGGAGGGGTGAGTTCCGATGACGAACTACGCCGCCGCGGTAGTCAACGGCGAAGGAGGAGGAGAAGCGCGCGCGATTTGAAGAAGAAGAAAAAGAAAAGCTAGGGTATATGCGTTTTATTGGCTACTGTATTTCGATAAACCAACGTGAATTACAACTAGCATCGTCGTTTTTTCTAAATACACGCGTAAGGAGTTTTAAAAAGTTATTTTTTTATTTCTAAGTAAAATTTAAGGGTGCTTGATTTCCTCAAAATCGAAGGATTGAATTAGACAAAAAAAAATTATCCTGTTTGATAAAATAACTAATCTGGATTAGACAATAGAGTGAACAAAAATATGAATGTGTGTACTTCACTAAATAGATTTAGAAAAAATGTCAATTACATTGATCATCAAACATAATATAGTATAAAAAATTGTCTTGTAAATACTTATCATTTTATAAATTAATCAAACTCATCCTAACATTTTTTCTCTAACATTTATGCATAATATTTTTTGTGCTTCTTAATTTTAAAAATAAATTATTTATTTATTTTTCAAATAGTACTACTCGGGTCTGATTTATAAGTAAAAAAACAAGTTACACGATTATTAAAAAATATAGTTAAATGCATTTAAGTTTTTTTATTTCATGTGAGAGAGACAACACAATTACTATTATAAATTGATCACTGAAAAAGGTTTTTTAGATTTTAAATATAATTTTCATCTTCTTTGTTATTTTGAGATTCATATGGATGTAGGGTCTCTAAGATATATAATTGTATGTTGGTTTATTCTCTTCATTTGCAGCATTTGTGGCTAAATTTATAAGGTCTATAAATCCTTCCTAATCGAAATATTTGTATAAGATTATGTTTGGATTGATGAAACATAACGGAGTAGAATGAAATGGAATATAACGGAGTTGAATGAAATGGAATATAAACTCCACTTCATTTTTTGTTATGTCATTAAATTGTCGCATTCAATCATAAACACTTCCAAACTGGATGACATAAAAAATGGGAAGTTGGATGGAATAGAATGAATTTCATCATGCTCCATTTCATCCATTATTTATAAAATCGAAATAATAGAATATAATTAGTCATCATTTCATCTCATATGAACATACCCTAAAGATGATGATTTTATTTTCTATGATGCATTTTAATTGTATTAAATATTAGATATTTCTTTCATAAAAGAGGTTTTATGTGTTTTAATATATTCTTGGTTTTTTAGGTTTGTAAGTGTTCATGGTTTTTTTTTTTTTTTTGTGTTTTATGGATTTTCTAGGTACTACCAATAGAATTTGGAATAATATTAAAAAAAATATGTAATATGTGCACCACTATACTTGTAAATGACCCACACAAGGTAACATGAGATTCGCCAAAGTCATGCAAGTAACATGTCGTCCAAAGTAAGGCTCACAAATGCACATTTATCATAATGTGTGCTCATTTATCACCACAAGAGCATGTTGTATGGCACTCTTGCATGTTGGATACGAAGGAGAATAGCGATCCAAAACGCATCGGAATTTAAAAAATTTCTCCTTTAGTGATCCTTACGAATGGGCATGATCAATGATAGAATTGTTACCTTTTGTGGCGATTGAAAACTTTGATACAGATCTACGGAGTGATCACGACCTTTGAACGATGACAACGCTTCTACTCAGTCCACATGAACGGATTCCTTCAATCTCAGTGCTAGTTGCTACGAATGAAGACTTTGAATGTGAGAGAGAGAGAGAGAGAGAGAGAGAGAGAGAGAAAAAAAAACAAAATTATAACTGCACAAATGCTTCTGCACAAGGGTTCTATTTATAGAACCACTTGTGTGGGTTGCAAGCTAAAAAGCTCACTTAAGTGTATGTGGCCCATATCTTATAATATGCCAAAATCACTTAAGCGCGTGGTATCTTACCATATTTCGTATTCTACTTAAGTACATCGTACCTTACGATGTTCTTTAATTCACTCAAGTACACCGTACCTTACGGTGTTCTTTAGTTACTATATCTCTCATCAATCTGTCCATTTGTGTGTGACCCTGTAGGTTTTCGCGACATTGACAATTATATTAAATCACGTATTTAACATAATAAAGAGTGAGCGGTATCTAGCAACACATCAGTGTTATCCAAGACACGGAAATGTCATGTGATCTGACAAATCCTTTTTGTGATAATACTTATGTGTACAAATACCTTTTTGCCCTTATGTTTATATTGAACACAAGACATAGACCGTGTCATCCTTGTCCAGTTCAATATTGGGCCCGTAGACATTTATCCTGTTACACAGGATGGATAAATTCCATCTAGGTCACTCGTGTTCCTCAACATGCTTCGTGGAGTACCCATCAATTGTCTTATGATCATCCAGTTACGGATAATGTTTGATCAGCAATAAGGCACTCGACTCTACATCTAGGGTCCATAATGGTTTCAGGTCGAAGGGTGGTATACACCATTATCACCATGAGAATAACTTATAACATTTTGCATAACATTATATATAGTATTCTCATAGAGTGTCAATTCAGTATAAATATTACTCTTAATATTCATACATATGTTTAAGACTTGATAACTCCTTATCCATGATCCATGAGATGTGATCATCAGTCTATATACATAATAGTCTTAATGTTTTAATGTTATCCCATTTCACAATAAAGGTCGACTACGGATACTTTAAGAATAATGTCCTTATGTTTAATGGGATCTCATGATTAAGTCACACTTGATACATTAAACAGACTAACTATTCTATGGACTTTATTAAACAAACATAATAAAGAAAAAGTCTTTTATTATTAATAAATAATTCGATACAAGTACTAAAAGTATTGGCCTTTAGGGCTTACACCAACAATCTCCCACTATCACTAGAGCCAATCAGGCATACCCATAATGCTCATAGATCCAATATGGCCATCATGCTTCTGTTGCACAAGAGGCTTTGTCAGTGGGTCAACAATATTGTCAAGTGGAGGTATCTGCATATTTTCACATATCCTCTATCTATTATCTCTCAAATGAGGTGATAATGCCTAAGTATGTGTTTGGATCGTTGGTGAGATCTGGGCTCCTTAGCTTGTGCGATAGCACCATCGTTATCATAATAGAGACCAATGAGATCCACAATGCTAGGAACTATGCCAAGTTCACTAATGAACTTCTTGATCCAAAACAGCTTCCTTTGCTACACTTGAGGCAGCAATATACTCAGCCTCAGTTGTAGAATCAACAATTGGATCTTGCTTTGAACTTTTCCAGCTCACAGCGCCACCGTTTAAGCAAAACTCATAACTAGATTACGATCTAAAGTCATTCTTATTTGTCTGAAAGCTAGCATCGGTGTATCCAATTACATCAAGCTCTTCCTGACCTCTATATATCAAGAATTAGTCTTTAGTCCTTCTTAAATACTTAAGGATATTCTTGACAACTACCCAATGAGCATCATCGGGATCATATTGGTACCTACTCGTTGCACTTAAAGCATACGAGACATCTATTTGAGTACATAACATGGCATACATGATAGATCCTATTGCAGATGCATATGGAATCTTATTCATGTGATCCCTTTCTTCCTTAGTTGAAGGGTATTGTGTTTTGGATAGACACAAGTCATGTTGCATAGGTATGAATCCTTTCTTGGAATCATGCATATTAAAGCGTCTCAACACTTTTTCTATGTATGTACTCTGACTTAGGCCAAGCAATTTTTGTGATTTCTCTTTATAGATCTTGATTCCTAATATATAGGTTGCTTCACCTAGGTCTTTCATAGAAAAGCAATTCCCCAACCAAGACTTTACTTATTGCAGGGTAAGGACATCGTTTCCAAAGAGTAATATGTCATCTACATATAATACCAGGAAAACGATCATGCTCCCACTAACCTTCTTGTAGACACAAGGCTCATCTTCGTTCTTGATGAATCCATATTGTTTTACTGTTTCATCAAAACGAAGATTCCAGCTTTTGGAAGCTTGCTTCAATCCATAGATTGATCTTTGTAACTTACATATCTTTTGGGCTTCTTCTGGTATGTCAAATCCTTCAGGTTGTGTCATGTACACATCCTTAAGAAGATTCCCATTAAGGAAAGCAGTTTTGACATCCATCTATCTTATTTCATAATCATGATATGCAGCGATAACAAGTAAAATCCAAACAGATTTAAGCATTACAATTAGTGAAAAGGTTCCATCATAGTCAACCCCGTGAATTTGTTTATATTCTTTTGCAACCAGTTTTGCCTTATAGGTATATACCTTATGTAACACCTCAAAATTTGCCCTCCTCTCTGGGGACTAGCTTAACATATTACATTGCATTTCTTAGGTCATTAGGCATTGCATATTTGCATATCATGTGGTTACATTGTGCAAGTCATCCTCATAAGTCTTGATCAGGAGATGAAGAGGTCATGATGCAAGTTAGGGTTTCATTGATTGAATGGACTGGATCATTAGCCATCTGAGGGTGTGTGATTCAAATTAGGGTTTCATGATTTCTCAAGGAGATTGGTCTTCATCTTGGTTGAAATGACACATCATCATCATCATGGTCTTGATATCATCCAGGAGATCCAAGTGTTTGATCATATACCTTGAGATTAGGGTTTTGACCACTAGTCAACCCTAATCAGTTGCATTGGGCCAATCAGGGCATGGCAAGGAGATGGGGCCTACAATGGATATGGGGATCATCATGTGACTATATTGAGTTTATGGAGGCTAGGGTATCATCCTTGAGCCATTTCATCAGAAGTTTGGGGCTCAGCTGGATCAGTGCATTGCCAAATTCATCTATCAATTGAAAAAGTCAATTGTGGTCAACTGTGCTTGATTTTATGGATTTGGAGGTGGGAGAGAGTTGGATACACTTCATTCATGATGAAACAAGTTTCATTTGGCATTTCAAACATCAAGAATGAAGAAAATAAAGTCAGGAGAAAAATTGCCAAAAATAGAAAGTGACTTGTAATGGAAGTTTCCAAAAATGGAAAGTTTTTCACCACAAAATTACATGTCCAAAAAAGCTTCAAATGAAATTTTGTTCATCATGAAAGTTGTAGATCTTGCTCTCACCTTTCCAAAAAGTCCAAGAACTTGAATTTCCCATGTGTGGTTGACAAGATATGGCCCATTCATTTTCCAAAAATGCCTATAATCAAAGTGGCATAACTTTCACATGGAATGTCCAATTTGGGTGATCTTTCTTTGATCAAACCCCATTTTACATGTACTTTCATGGTGCATGATCAAAATTCATCAAAAATGGTCAAGGCAAAAAGTGATTTTTTAAGTGACTTCTTTTGAATTTTTGGTGTGAACATGTGAATTTGAGAAATACAAGAGATATGCACATGAAACCACTTCCAACACACTCCAAATAGCAAATATGACTTGTGTGAGCTGTTATCTTACTGTTACATTGCCAATTCACAAAGGTCATTTTTGGACTTTCACTTAAAACCACATTTTCACTAATCAAGCCAATTTTGATAATTGTGATTAACAAAGTGGATTAAGGAGTGAGTATAAGTTGCTAATCATAACAGAATCATAATAACAATTCCATATTCCAAGATTTGTAACTGTTTTTCCCTCCAATTCTCTCAAAAATTCACAAAACCTTCATCACATTTTTTCAACATTTCTCATCCAAATCTTTATCAATCTTGTTCATTCTTCGTGGATCCATGCTTCATAATCCTTATTGAAGATCTGTTTCATTGAATTCGTGGCCAAAGCTTCAAGAATTGGACTGTTGGAAAGCTTGCTCATCAATGGAGTTTTGAAGATTCTTGCAATTGGAGCTGTTTCGAGCTAGCCTAATCACTCCATTCAACTTCCTCATACTTAAGCATCATCTGTTTCACCTTTTCGAGCTTGGAAACACGAGCATCAAGGTCTGCCATCTCCATAAGGTGACTTTTCGAATTTTCTCATTGTGTGAATTGTTATGTGGTTTGTGTAGATCCTTCCATGTAGATTTTCATGATGCTTATAGTTTTGGATTTGGTTTAGCGTAGTGAGAGAAATCTGAGTTTGAAGTTTTGATGTGCAAACTTAAATCGTTCGATCCGTGCTGTACAGTTAGAATTAGGAAAAATCAATTACATACTCGTGATGTGCTAGTTGAGACGGTTCTAATGATGTATAGTTTGTCAATTTTGGTTGAGATTCGTTGTTCTTCATTTTTCTGGAATTCTTGTTTGATGAAGATGATGAAAACACTATGAAACACGCGTAGATCTTCCAAACCTTGGCCTGGCGTTCAAATTGTGTTTACCGCCAAGCCTTGACCAATAGGAGCGTGACACTACTTTAATGAAAGCGGTGTCGTTTTGGTCCCTCTGTTCAGAATTACGCTTTTGCCATTTATCCAATTAATTTTATATTATTTCAATTTCTTTTTCATTTGTTATTTTATTTTGATGCCACAACTTTAAAAATTCATAGATGATTCATTTCTTATCCAATTTTAGTGAGATTTTTTTCGTAATGCTCCTTGTGATGTGTAGAATTTAATCATGATTTTTGTGATTTTTGTGCACGTGTAAAAAATTAATTTGCTTAGGGATTGATTGAATGTATGCATTTTGTACATGTCTTGCCATATCACTCATGAAATGATGATGCTTTCAAAGAAATGGATGAAATTTTTTGTACTTATTCTGGACTCTTTGATGGTGATTTTGATATGTGGTTTGCACTTTTTGGATCCCTGGTTGTTGAGATATAAATTTTTGAATAGAGGTGTGACAATTTGTGTCACACCAAGTATTGTGAACTTCATGATTTTATTTGCCTTGCTTAGGAACCTTGAATTGAGCCAATTTTTTGCATGATTGAGCATACGTATGTTGAGATGACATGTGAATTTTTCTGGAATTTTTGATGGCATTTTCTAATTAATTGGAATTTTCTCCTCTGTTGGCTCATTTTTGTGACTTCATGTGACACATGTTGGCATTTTGTTTGTGAAATTCTCATTGTGTATTGGATGAATGTGAAATTTGTTGGAGTGATTCTAGACACATTTTAGGACATCATGCTTTTGATCCCATTCATTTATCATGTATTATCACTGATTTATGATTTTTGGGAGTTGATGTTTGTTTGGATACCATGTGTTGGCTTGCTTGAACTTGTCTGAACTTCTTGATTTTCATTGACCTACTTCCTTTTGTCCAATTGAGCTGAAATTTGATATGCTATTCATTGGGTATGTTCTGTTTAGACTTGAATTTTTGTGGAATTAATTGAATTGTTTTGATATGCTTTTGGTTGAGATAGTTCTGTTTGGTCTTTTGAAGTTGCAAATTGCATGTTTGATACTATTTTGTGCATAAAATGATAATGGTGATTGATTTGAGCATGGGACCAATTGAATTTGCTTTTAAATTGTTTGATTGTGGTTTTGGATAATTTTCACTTACTGTTTTGGATTTTTCATCTCCTTTGGACCCTAGGCTTGGCCTAGTGGTCTTGTTTCTCACCTTTGGAATTGGATTTTCAGGTTGAGCTGCAAATGCCTTAAGGAGAACAATGCAAGTTGTAAATTGAGTTTGGTTGCTTGTTGTAAACTAACATTGACTTTGTGTTGTAGGGTTTGATGCTTGAGTTTGAGCTCATGGCTTGCACTTGTGTGCATTAACTTGTGTTTGACTGTACAGATTAACATTTGCTGTTTACTGTTGGTTTGTCTGAGTATTGATGATACTTGATTGATTTCAGGTACCATAGTCGCTTTAGTTCTTTAAGAACTTGTTGTGCTGCTGCTTGGTTGTGTAAACCAGTTGAGGTAGACTCTCTCGTCTCCATGTAGTCTGGAAGACCTGGCTTGTTATTTAGCCAGACAACTGTCTGAAGTCCTCCTTAAGAGGCGATGTTTGTGATTGTTTACTTTTGTGCCAAGCAGGTAAAGACCTCTATGAGGCAATTGGCGGAACCCAAGGGATATGCAATCTATCCCCCGCTATTCTGTTGAGTCGTCCCTCTGCTCACACCACTGTGTTGATGCATTGGGACACAAACCCAAGATCTTGTGCTGTTGCACAGTCGAGTCAGAGTCTTGAGCGTAGAAGGGTTCCTCCATTATGGACCCACGCTCCTTTGTCTGAAGCTCTCCCTGGCCAGGGATAAGAGTTGTGAAGTCTAATCTTCACTCACCTTTCATCTGCTTCACCCTGACTCTCAATGTCAGGGTTAAGAGCGAACACTACCCTGTACAGATGACTTGCCTCGGCAGTCCACCCTTGTTTGAGCCTCACTTGACTGGATATAGTGTGTGCTATGTGAATGTTTGTTTTGTTGTGATTGATGCTTGCATGTGTGTTTTGCTTTTCCTGGTTAGGATTAGTTTGCTATTGAGCAAGTTAGGATAGAAACCATAACATAGGGCAATGATGCATGATAACACTAGGCTCGAGTACAGCTCCCTAGTAGTGTGTCTCCCCTTGGTTTCTGGCTAGAATTTCTTTCCCGTTGAGGGGAACTACGTCGCCCTGATCCTCATACCAGATGAGGTACGTAGGCAGGAGACCGTGCGAGGTCTCTCCGGGCACTTTTCTTTCTTTTTTGTATGTGTGCTTGACAGTTATAGGCTCGAGTTCCCGACTCCCTATTAACTTGTTGGTTGTTGTGTGCTTGGAAGCTGATGTAAGTCCATCGAGTGGCATTCGGGTTCCAGTGTGCGTGTGTTTGGTTCGGATGCCGATGTAAGTCCAGTGATTGGCGTTCGGGCTCCACGTTTGCCTTTTTATGTGTGTTTTGGTTCGGATGCTGATGTAAGTCCAGTGATTGGCTTTCGGGCTCCACGTTTGCCTTCTTGTGTGTGTTTTGGTTCGGATGCTGATGTAAGTCCAGTGATTGGCATTCAGGCTCCCAGTTTGCCTGTGTTTGTGTTTGCTTGTTTGGTGTGCGTGAGCCGAACTACGGCAGCTCTGATTCTTGTTCCAGACGAGATACGTAGGCATAGGATGCGATGTCCTAGCGAGCCCTCCTCCTCTTAACCCCACCTGTGTTGTGTTTCGGTGTGTGTGTGTGATGTGTTTGTTTTAGCAACCTTTTCTTTCTTTTAGAGCATGGATCCCGTCGAGTACGACGGACGTGAGGGGTGCTAATACCTTCCCCTTGCGTAACCGACTCCCGTACCCTTTCTCTTTGGACGCGAGACCATGCTTTTTCCTAGGTTTACTCTGAGCGTTTCCTTTCCCTCTTTTGGGATAAATAACGCACGGTGGCGGCTTTGTGTTGTTTTTGTTTCAGTCCGCCGGTTGTTTTTCGCGGATGCGACACCTTACCATTTGTGTCAGTCTTCTTTTTGAAGACCCACTTGCATTCTATAGAGTTACCTTCTACAAGAGGCTCTATCAAGGTCCAAACCTGGTTTGTGTACATGGAATCCATTTCAGATTTCATGGCTTGTAGCCACTTCTCAGACTCGGGACCAGTTATGGCATCTTGGTAAGTCACATGCTCATCTTGATCCATGAGTAATACATCACCTTGATTAGTTATGAGATATCCATATCTCTCGGGTAGGTGACATATCCTGCTTGACCTACATTGGTCTTGTTCTACTTGAGCAGGTTGCTCTTCCACGACTACTTATGTTTCCTGCTGTTTACTGTGGAAATTGGTAAACAACCGTTGGTCCTCCCTAAGCCTTAAAACTTAAGGTTACTTGCAGGATCGACCAGTTGATCCTAAGACATGTGCTAGTGTAACAGGGTGACTTATTCAATTCGACAGACTATCAACTTTGTGAGAAACGACTTTTGACAAAGTATTGAACAAGCATAGGTTTTTTCCACACTAAATGATGATGCTATAGCATATGGGTGACTCGTGACCGACAACACTATAACAATCAAAAGACATACACAACGAACACGTTTTTGGTGAATTCTATTATCGTAATAGAATTAGTGTCGACAGCGTAAACGACAATGAAAAATAATAATCCAAACGTAAATGAAATTAAAATAAAGTGTTCAACGGGAACAATTGAAAAATAAGGAAGTTGCATTGAAGTAAATGTGGTGATTCACGTACATAGTACTCTTAAAAACTCTTGCTTCCTCGCGCTGGGAATGTGAAGTTTTTTACAAGTGATTTTGGTACAAAGTGAACACCCCGAGTCCTCTGTGGGATCCCCTATTTAAAATGCACTAAAGAAACTGTCTATAAGCAAAACTACTCAAAAATAACAGACGTCGTGCCACACGATCTACAAACTGCTCCATATTTTGGCGCTTATTCTCCTTGTAACTGCTAGTCATTTTGAACTTCAAACTTATCCCGCTCAGGTATTTATGTCGACGCCATCTCCAACGTGTTTGACACAACCAAGAATTTCTTAAGTCCCAATATTTTCAGTTCAGTTGATAGAATGGATTTCAACCAAACATGATTCTTCTGTCGGTTTCATCTTCTGGTAGCTTGTGGTTTTCCCCGTTCTTGCTTATCTTGGGCTCAACTTTCTTTCAGACCTCCCCTTGGTGGGGTATAATCCTTAAATCCATAAGGCCATTTCATTGATTACGCCTTCAACATGCCCTGTCAATTTCTTGTGGTAACAAAATGCCCCTCAGAGATGCCATTTTCGAATGTCGACTTTTTGTGAGATAATGACATCTTTGAGATGTCGACTTGTTCTTCACCGCTTCCACTTCTACTTAGTGGTACACCTGTTTGTCCCACGCTACTGACGTCATCTAATCATGACAAACATCTCCTTTTTCCCTCGAGACACACAAAATCACGTCTCCATCACTTCACGTCTTTATGACGGAAACGTGTTTCCAACCATGACTGCCTCTTCGTCGCCACGTGTCTGTAGACGTGGGAACATGGGTACATGTGTCAAAAAAGGAAAATCAAACATCCATTTTTTCCTTTTCCTAGAGTTTAACTCTTATAAAACCCTTGTTTCTTCTTCTTCTTCTTTCCTTTTTTCGCCCTCTGCTTCAGTAAACGAAAACAACCCTTCTTCAAACCTTCAACTTCTTCCATGGCTAGCTCAAGCAAAAACAAAACACTTCCCTCCGCTGCGAAGCTCACACAACCACTCACCATTGATGACAAGGAATATGTTCCTGAACCTCCCTTTGCTGAAGAAAAAGCCAAAATCTGGCGTTCCCAGGTATTAATCCTTTTCTCTCTGTCTGACAAACCTTTAGCATTCTTAGGTCCACTCCGAGAAAATCGTCGTCCTGAGATAACTAAGACAAATTCCTTTTTCCCCACCAGTCATCTTTCTGAACCTCTAGTTTCTTCTCAAAAACCTTTCTCCCTCCGTTATATCGAAAGGAATTTTAGGACTGCTCCTCCCAAGAACTGTCCTAAGTTTTGTGTTTGGATGGATCGTTTAGAAACAGAAAAAATCAACCACTGGAAACGAATAGGTATCTATACCCTTCTGCAAATTGCCCGTTGTGGCCCCCCTCAATCTTGTGGCATGTTGCTGGCTGCCCTCAAATTTTGGGACAGTTCGACCAACTCCTTTCATACCAAATGTGGCATGATTACGCCATCACTCTTAGATATTGCTGCCATTACAGGCTTAAAACCGATCGGCGAAGTCTTCGACTGTGAAGTCGTAGCACCAGTCTCTGTAAGGTTTGACGTTGGAGATTCTCACAAGCCGACATACAACAACTTTATTGATCATCATGCTACATCTTCAGGCCCTGTGACCACTGAAGAACATGTGGCCTTTCTAACTCTTTGGCTGTCTCGTTTTATGTTCTGTTCTAGATCAATGCAGATAGCTAAACATTTTGCTCTCCTGGAAACTCAGCTACACCAAGAGCGCGACATCACTCTTGGCCAATTAATACTGGCCTGTCTTTATGAGTCTTTATCTGAAGTCGTCTGCCAAATCAAACTTTTTGACCCTGAGAACTCAAAGAATGAAGAATGTCTTGGCCCACGGTCCTTTTTGGTTCCTACAATTATGGCTCAACGCCATTTTTTCTAAAGACATAACGTTTCATGGGATGAGAAGGGTTGCGTGTCCCCTAGAAGAACAACACCATTTTTGGAAGCAACGGATCCCTTTGACGCCCATCGACAAAACCTTTCCCGATGTCAAGGTGTTTCACCTCATGTTTACCATCATGTTGACTCGCGCCGACTTTCACCCTTCTATGGCTCTTTTCAGTAGTCGGACTGAAGGTCCTGAGTGGCTCACCAGGGCTTTTCCTTCGACTGAAGATGAGCATAAAAATGAAACCTTTGTTATCTGGAGACGTTTTCTGATCCCTCAGTTTCTGTCGGCTGTAACATTCGGCGTTAACCCTGGCCTGGTTGCTTACCAACCCAACTTGGTAGCTAGACAATTTGGACTTTGTCAGTTTGTCCCCAAGTCCCTGTATTCTTCTCTCGACATACTCACAAACATCCTTTGTGATCAACCCTGGAGTATGATCCAAGAAGATATTGAGGCCCTTTGGGAAAACCGACCAAGGCTCCATTCCATCCCATTTCAACCAGCCTTCTTCTGCACCAAGGAATTTGATGATTGGTGGCAATCATATCTTGCTGCTTACGTTGGTGCTCCTGAGGCCAAATTATCTGAACTAACTCAGGCTCTTGTCTATTTGCAGGCGAAATCGACCAAGTGTAAGACTCTCTACGCCAAACAAATTCAAGCTTTCCAGAACTATTTTCGAGTTGTGTATCAACCTGATAATCTTCGTCGGACCATTTCTGAGGCCGCTGTCGAATTAAAGGAAAAGGTAGTCGACAAGCTTTAAAAACTTAAAATCCCTGGTTACGCAAAAGACAAGTATCTTTACGCCTTTCATTTCAGAAACATCAAATTTCCTCCTTTGCCATCTAGCCCATTGGCTTTGGCCTTCGGCTATTCAATTCCAGATTGGTATTATTGTCCCTTTTCAGACGTGCAAAATGCTTATAAGAAAAAGGCCGACAGAGTGGTACCGACGAAGCATTATCTGCCATACTACTCAGGGCCACTTCATATTGATCCTCAACATGTTAGAGTGCTCGATTCCACATAAATTGGTAACACTTTTTCTGGAAACCTAACACCTCCTTTTATTTGGATTTTGTCGCTTACTTGATTTTCTATGTTTCTTTACAGCGATCCCCATAGACCCTGTGGATCACACTTCTGCCAACGAACATATCCTTTCGACAAAAGAGACTCAGGTTCAACTTTGGCTGATTTGCCATTTTCTTTTACTTTGGTATTTATTCTTAACCATCATTTTCAATCTTGCAGGTTACTACTGAGAAGTCCTCTGATGATGATGAGCGACCCATTGCCTAAGTTTTGAAAAAACCCAGTTCTTCGATATGCACCTATATGTAGCAATCTCACTCAACCCTGTGATTTCTCTAATGGAAACAATATGTGGTATCTAACTTCTTACTTATGTGCAAGGTTAACCATGTTCGACAGATCTACCCGTCCCTTCTCAATCCAAGAAATCCAAAAAACATAAACGTTCTGCTGCCTCAAGACCTGAGGTATTTCTTGTCAGCTTGTCTGATCTTCAGACTAGAATATCTGCTTATAATTTCTCTTCATGTCTTCAGCCGTCTCTTCAGCCGATTCAGCCATCTTCTCAACAATCCCACAAATCCAAAGGCCACCAGGGCCATAAAAGGAAGAAACATGATTCTCCCTCTAGGGGTGGTGAAGCAAAGAAGAAAAAACACCACAAAATGCTCACTCTAGAGGCTCTTTCTCCTCTAGACGCTGACACCATTGTGGTCGACACGTCTATCCTTAATAAAGTTCCTGATCCAGGTGTGGGGACTTCGAAGTCGACCGACATCCCTGCTGCTGATGTCTTGGAGGAAGGGAATCCGGATGTCATTCTCCCTACATCGACACAGATAATCACTTGTTTTACTATATTTTTCCTTGAATTGCTGGACTTTCCTTACAAACATCCTTTTGCTCTAATACAGGTTGATGCTTCTGGTGAGCAACCCCACCATGTTGCAGAATATACTCCATCGTCGCCGACTTCTTCTCCATCTCACTAAGCACCCTCTGTCGACACTGCTGGTGAGTTCATTGGCTTCCTTGTCCAGATTAGTGATAGTGACTCTGGTACAGTCACTAGCCCTGCGACGCACACGGATTTCAGTTCGACTAGTTCTGACTCCAGTCTTTCTTCAACTTCGTTGCCTTTGCAGGATTCAAGGGGACCAGGATATGTTGGCATCACAAAAATCCAGCCTCCTCCAACTACTCCTCTACCAACTACTTCCCCTTCATCTTCCCAGGGGATTGGCAATAAAGCCTTATGCTCTAAAAGTAATTGCTAGGCTTCACAGCCTAGTAAGATCACGTGATGCTTCTTCAAATTCTGAGCAGCTTCACCATTCTGATAAGATGGGTTCTGAAGCGACAAAGGTCAAAGCTTTGATGGACAAGGTTCGTTTTCACGCTTTGAATCCAGATCTACCCCATGTGCTTATGAGTGAACCTGCTGTCGGCCCAGAACTCTTGCATATGCTTGCCTAACTCAAAGAGCTTCACCTTTTTGAGTATGCTAAGTGTGCGATGTCCACTTTAGAAAACTTCTGGTTTCCCTGCTGCGTCATCTCGACAACGTTAGGGAAAATGAACACCAGATTGTAACTACATAGACCTTTGTGAAGGAGAAATGGGAACTGGTGATGAAAGCTGACGAAGAGGTCATCAAAATGCTAGGAACAATTTAGGAGAAGAAAAAGGAATTTGCCTCCAAACAAACAAGAGCTGCTGAGATACGCCTCCAAATTGATGACCTTCAGCGTCAAATTACTGCTCTGGATAATGAATTGGAGTCAATTATTGAGGAGGAATCGTCTATTGTCGACAACGTTATCAAGCCGGCCCAAGATACTGTGAAGCAGACCACCAACGATGTCTTGGTTGTAGTTGAAGAACTTTCCAACGTTGAAAATAAGCTTGAACAGCTTAAGGTCCATGCCGACAGCTTTGAATCTAAGTCTTTACACTACAACCTTGAGCTTCAATCATTTCAGTCTAGATTCGGTCAACTTTAACTGATTTTATTTTTTATGTAATATTTGAACAATGGCTTTTTTGCCATTTTTTTATGCCACTATTTTATTTTCCAGCATTATGTATATTTAATTTTTTGTGCTTTTATAGCTGGTTTCAAACATAGTTTTCTCCAACCTAGTTTGTTCGACAGCCATTTAGCCTGTCGAAATCTTGACCTCTTGAAGGAGAGGCCTATACTTTTTTAAGTATTTTCCATTTATCCTCAAGATTCGCCTATCTGGTGCCAACTCTTCGACTTCGTAGGCGTTATTAGAGAAAACCTTAAACGGTCGTTTCCAATTTGGGGACCATTTGCCCAAGACTCTGTCATTTTTATCCATAGGCAGGATCACTCTCCAAACTAAATCGTTGACAAAAAACATTTTGCCCTTCACCTTTGTATTCTAGGCTCTGGCGACTTTTTCTTTCTGCCTTAGTAATGAATCCAAGGCTAACATTTTTTCCTCATCTAACTCGACCAGTTCGTTCGCCATCATGCTCCAATAATCTTCAGAAGGTATTTCATGTTGCCTCTGGATTCTGATTGCATGAACATGAGTCCCTACTGGTAACACTGCATCGTGCCCATATACCAGTCGAAATGGAGTTGTTCCGGTTGCTTCTTTTGGCGACGTTCGACATGCCCACAAAGCTTGATCTAACGTCTTATGCCAATTTCTTGGCTTCTTGCCTACATGTTTCTTTATTAGATTAATGATCACTTTATTGGTTGCTTCGACCTGACCATTTGCCTGTGCGTAATAAGGGATGGAAGTCAATAATTTGATTCCCATCTCTTTTGTAAAATCTTGCATCTTTCGACCAGTAAAAACTGACCCTTGGTCGGTTGTAATTATTTCTGGGATACCAAATCTGCATATGATGTGACTTTGGACAAAGTATATCACAGCCTCTTGATCCACATTTGTCAATGCTACGGCTTCGACCCATTTTGTGAAATAGTCGATACGGACCAAAACATACCTTTGTTGTTTCGACGAAGCTGGTTTTATTTCTCCAATCACATCCAATGCCCACCCTCAAAAAGGCCAGGACTTCACAATTGTATGCAACTCACTTGCAAGCACATGATGTATTCCCCCATGCAATTGGCATTCCTGACAATTTTTAGCAAATTCAGTGCAATATTTCAACATTGCAGGCCAATAAACTCCTGAGCGCATCAAAATCCATTTCATCTTCAGTCCCGCTTGATGCGCCCCACACGCTCCACTATGTACACTCGACACAGCCACATATGCCTCACTTTCTCCCAAGCATTTTAGCAAAACTCCTCCAGTTGTCTTTTTGAACAATTCATCATTCACGAGGATATAACCGAGGGCCCTATATTTTATCTTTCGATCTGTCGACCCTATAGGATTACGTAAATAATCGACTAACGGTTTACGCCAATAATTTTCTCCCTCGTCGTCGACGGTCAGAATTTTAAAATGATATTTATCTACAACTTCCAACGTTATAATCGACAAATTTGATGGTGATAACAATGCCGCTCGTACCTTCTCTCTTACTTGAACCTCTTTTTCATCCTGGTCTTTCGACGCTTTGTACCTTGAAGCTTCCTGCGCCAAATCATTTTCTCTCTGGTTCTCTTTCCGTGGTATATGCTGGAGGCTTACTTGCTCAAACCTCTTGAGTAGTCTGATGGTAATCACAAAATACATGATTAAATTTGCTTTGACACACCTGTATTCTTTTGATACCTGTTTAATTACTAACTCAGAGTCTCCCATAATTTCGACATTCCTTGCCCCCAATTCCAGCAGAAGTTCAAGTCATGTGATCAACGATTCATATTCTGCTTCATTGTTTGTGCATACTCCTTCAATTCTGTATTTGAACTCTGCTAGAATTCCATCTGGAGAAATTATGACTCCCCTCATCCCAGATCTGTTCTTATGTCTTGAACCGTCGAAGTACAATATCCATGGCACTATGTCTACATAATTTTGAGCCATTGAATGGTCGACAAGGAAATATGTCACCACTTGCCCTTTCATCGCTTTTAAAGGCACGTACGTCAGAGAATACTCAGTTAACACCAAAGCTCATTTACCAATTCGACTATGCAAAATTGGTTTAGACAACATGTGCTTAATAATATCAAAGTGAGAAGATACATACACATCAACCGACTTAATATATTATTTTAGTTTCATACAAGAAAAATACAGGCATAGACATAGTTTTTCTATATCACTATACCTAGTTTCAGGATCATTAAGCATTCGACTAAGGGGATACACAGGTCTTTCGACACTTTTTCCATCCTCTTGGACTAACATACTTCCTATAGTCGATTCTGAAGCTGCAATATACAACCTCATTGGCCTATTCCTAACAGGAGGGGCCAGTACTTGAGGCTCAGTCAAATATTCCTTAGTTTTTGTCAAAAGCCTCTTGGTGCTCTTCTTGCCACTTAAAATCCTCATTCTTTAGTCGCAGGAGTGGTGAAAAAGCTTTAGTTTTACCACTTAGATTGGATATAAATCTTTTAAGAAAATTTATTTTGCCCAATAAAGATTGCAGTTCCTTTTTGGTCGACGGAGGCTTGACGTCCATAATGGCTTTCGTTTTGCTTTGGTTTACTTCAATACCTTTTTTATGCATCACAAAGCCAAGGAAATCACCCCCCTGCACACAAAAAGCACACTTTAATGGATTCATTTCCAATCCACATTGTTTCATCCTTAAAAAGGCCTTTCGGAGATGTTCGACATGAGTAAGTCGGCCATTTGATTTTATCACAATATCATCAATGTATACTTGCATGAAATCTTCAATAAAATCATGGAACATTGAGTTCATTACCCTCTGATATGTCGCTTCGGCATTTTTTAGGCCGAATGGCATGACAACCCACTCATATGTACCTAAGGCTCCTGGGCATCGAAACGCCGTCTTCGGCACATCTTTTTCTGCAATAAAAATTTGGTTATATCCAGAATAACCATCTAACATACTTAAATACTCAAAACCAGCGGCATAATCGACCAACATTTCTGCTATGGGCATGGCATACTCGTCTTTGGGGGTAGCCGCATTTAGATCTCTAAAGTCAATGCATACTCGTAAAGACCCGTTTTTCTTAATTACTAGCACAATATTAGCCAACCGTTCAACATACCCTGCAGTCTGTATAAACTTGCTTTTGAGGAGCCTTTCTATCTCTGCTTTTATCTTTGCCATGATATCTGGTGCGAAACGCCTAGGTGTTTGCTTTACTGGCTTTCTTCCAGCTTTTATTAACAGTTTTAGCTCTACCAAATCCCTACTTAAATCAGACATTTCATTATAATCCCAAGCAAAACAATCCTTAAATTCTTTAAGTAAAGATATTACCTCAGATTTTAACTCTTTGTCGATGTTAGCGCTGATGTATGTTGGCCTTTTGTTGCCATTTTCGCCAAGGTCGACTTCTTCTAAGGGGTCTTGTGATCGCATTTTTCTAGTGCCTTTGGATCTTTTTCAAATCCTAAAGGTTCATCGTCATAAATGTAGTCCAAACGTTGCATGTTGATGTTTCCTTTTGCCACATCTGACTTATCTGGAGGTTCTGGCTCAATAGCCAAACTATCTTCTTTCTTTAAAACATAGGCTTCAACAGCCATGTTTTCTTCAGCCTCTAAGGCCGATTTTATTTTGTTCTCGGTAACGTATGTCGAAATCCTATTTAAAGCTTCTAACTCAGTCATCATCAGTGACATCCCCCCAGCCTGTCAACCGGATATCTGCATAGGATGGATTCTCTAAACGTTCCACATCCCAAATGAAGCCATGAGTTTCGTGCAAAGTTAGAGAAACAAAAGCTTCACTCAGATTAACATACACATCCTCAGTTGGTAAACAAGGAGAAATGTTAGCCAACTTCCTCTTGAATTCCTTCTTGCCGACATTATTCACGTCAGCCAGGAAGTAGCCTTGATCAACTTCAATGTTTTCAACCACTCCATCTTATCTCCAAATTACCAAAATCTGATGTGCTGAAGATGGTACAGCTCCGACACCATGGAGCCATTCTCTGCCGACTAACAAATTGTAACTTGGTTTGGCATCTATTACCATGAACAGTGTCGACCTAGTTATTGAACCTACAATGATGTTCACCATGATCACACCCATGGTGCTTTTTGTTTTGCCCCCATAGTCAGATAAGACCATGTTGTTGGATCTAACATCAGTATCATACTTGCCAATTTTCTTCAAAATATGGTGTGGCATGATGTTAACAGTAGCGCCACAATCTACCAACACTTTGTTGATAGTCACACCTTCCACTTTGACCCTAATCAACAGAGGTTTCAAGTGACTCTTCATAGTCATTGCGGGCCTCTCAAAAATTGCTTCTTAGCTCTCACCAGAACCATCATTCAGCACAAAGTAACATCTTGGCTTATGTAATGTCATTTCCTCAGTGTCGGCATCGTCTACTGAATCCTTCACCTCAGTAACACAATTGTACTCTTCTGGTAGAATTGACACCACGTTGACTAAGATGTCCAAACTTGCTTCTAATTATGAATTGAAGTCATCAGTAACTTCATTAGAACATTTTTCACTTGGTCGACGAACATACTCCCTGATCCGTTCTTTTGCTGCCGTGTCGACCTTCACAACAACTCTTTTTCCAGAATCCGCCCCACTAGCCATGCCTTTTCCAGCTATTCCCCTAGAAGCCTCTCTTTCAGCCTGCTTGCGACGCTGAAAACGTCTCCATTGAGTTCTGGACATGGGGTTCTTTCCCAATTAATTTTCAAAGACATGAGTCATTTTCTCAGACTTGAACTCACACATGTAGTTGATTGCTAAACCTCCTCTGGCAGCAGCAACACCTTGTGGGGTTTCTTGTTTTTCCTGAGGCTTGATCCAGGTGCCTCTAAGAGCACTTGCCAATGGTACAAAGCTCTTAGGCCTTGCTTGAGCATTCTCCACAGCCTTCCTTGGGATTCTTTCATTCTGGTGTGCTCTGTTCAGCTCACTTCTCTTACTTTTTCCCAATTGTAGCTTCTAGAAATTTTCAGCAGCAACTTTGTCGGTGACAGCGCCACATCTAGGGCATAAGCAGACTTATGAACCCTTATTTTTGCAGCGATACAGGAAATCTACCAAATATTCATCAGCCCTTGGATAAACTTCAACTATGTCGACATCTGGGCTTTCACCAGTTTCCTCTAATATGTCGGTCTCATCATATTCAGTGATCTCGACTGGATCCACGAATAGAGCTTCCTCCTGGTGGAGAGGGTCAGCGTCGATCTTCATTTTGCGGCTATCAAAATTTAGACTGCCTTCTTGAATTGCTTTCTGAACCAGATCCCTAAAAAGATAACAATTAGAGGTATTATGACCAAGATAATTATGATACTTACAAAATCCTTTCTTCTGTATTTGTTCTAATGGTGGTATTTTAGTACCAGGTGGCACCACCATTTGACCAACCTTAACTAACAAATCAAAAATTTTCCCACGCTTTGTCACATTAAATGTATAAGTTTTTGAAGAGAATTTTGGATTGTTTTCGACAGGATTTTTCCCTTGTGAAGGAAGTAGTAACCGACACTCATAAGCAAATCCTGGCTTTAACTCAGTCACGTCAATTTCTAATTCGGTCGATGAGGCATAATCAACCTCATAGATTGGATCTGTCACGTCATAATCGACGAATGCTATTTCTTCCTTCTTAGCCTTACTATGTCTAACCTTTTCTAACCTTAGTCGTTCGAGATGTCGAACTCTATCAGCCAATTGTGACATACTCTTTACAAAGGTTAGGTCTATTTTCTTCCTAATGGAATAATCTAACCCCCCAGCAGCCATTTGAACAAGTTCATGTTCTGGTACTTGCGTAAAGCACCTGGCCTTTAATGATATAAATCTATTCAGATAATCGTCAATACTCTCAGCAAACCTTCTCTTAATGCTAGACAATTATGCCAAACTGATTTTGGAGTTTCCTTCGTAAAACTGTTCATGGAACTTCTTTTCTAACTTGGCCCACGAATCAATCGAACTTGGGGCCAAAGAAGTGAACCATGTGAAGGCAACCTTAGTCAGAGAGGAAGGAAAGTTTTTTATTCTCAAACACTCATTATGAGCCAAATCTCTTGACTCTGTTAAATATCTGGCAATATGTTATATTGTCGACTCACCAGATTCTCCCCCAAACTTAGTGTATTTAGGCACTTTCATTCCCCTAGGTGCCTCGGTTTGGAGAATAAATTCAGCCAATGGGAAAGCATATAGTGGCCTTTGCAATGTGACACTCATACCATTCCTAGCCAGAATCCTTTCGACAATAGTTATCAAATTATTTTCTACTGCTAAGTCTTCTTGTCGATGTTGATCGACAATTTGATCAGCATTCTGATGTCGGTTAACTAACACTATCTGGTTACGTCCTGCTACTCCTGACTCAATCCCTTGATTCTGTTGGGGTCTAAGGATTTGTCCCTCATGGACTGTCTCATCTTCTTCTGCCCCTATCTCTACTTGAACATGAATGATTTTCCTGAGCACTTGTGCCATCTGTCGAGCTGGTGCCCCCAGGAAGTTACACAAGCGTGTCAATTGATTAGCCACCTGCCTATTTGTTTTAGCAGATTCTTGTATCACAGGATTAAAAACTGTACCCATTTGGTTAGTTAACATATTAACCAACTCATGATTATTATCATCCATTTACTCCCTCAATACCGCTATTGAAGTGTTCGACAACGACATGGTTCTATTTTGAGTATTATTCCTATTCTGAGCATTGTTTGAAACCAATGTTGCACTTGATGTTGACTGATATCCTGACATTAAGGAATACGACATTCCATAAAGAGGATTTGTGGTGCCAAAGCGAGGCACATAAGGTCTGAACGTCGTTATCGTTGATCCTGAATCTCCCGGTGGAGGTAAGGGAATTGACGCTCCAACCACACCCGTAGTCGACATCGTCGAGGTTGCACCTGTCATCAGAGGCAGAGTTGCAACCTATGAAATTACTGTTTCCGTAATGGATAAAGTCCCTTGTGGCACTTCATCTGTATTGGAGTTTGACATTTTCACAGTTTCTTGTGGCCTACTGTATAGTTTGCCACTTCTAAGTTTCATGCAATTGCGTAACTACACTAGCGCTGGTCCCACTGGGCGTGCCATTTTTTTTACTGTGGAAATTGGTAAACAATCGTTGGTCCTCCCTAAGCCTTAAAACTAAAGGTTAGTTGCAGGATCGACCAGTTGATCCTAAGACATATACTAGTGTAACAGGGTGACTTATTCAATTCGACAGACTATCAACTTTGTGAGAAACGACTTTTGACAAAGTATTGAACAAGCACAAGTTTTTTCCACACGAAATAATGATGTTATAGCAATCAAAAGACATACATAACGAACACGCTTTTGGTGAATTCTATTATCGTAATAGAATTAGTGTCGACAACATAGACGATAATGAAAAATGATAATTCAAATGTAAATGAAATTAAAATAAAGTGTTCAACGGGAATAATTGAAAAATAAGGAAGTTGCATTGAAGTAAATGTGGTGATTCACGTACATAGTACTCTTAAAAACTCTTGCTTCCTCGCGCTGGGAATGTGAAGTTTTTTACAAGTGATTTTGGTACAAAGTGAACACCCCGAGTCCTCCGTGGGATCCCCTATTTATAATGCACTAAAGAAACTGTCTACAAGCAAAACTACTCAAAAATAACAGCCGTCGTGCCACACGATCTACAAACTGCTCCATATTTTGGCGCTTATTCTCCTTGTAACTGCTAGTCATTTTGAATTTCAAACTTATCCCGCTCAGGTATTTATGTCGACGCCATCTCCTATGTGTTTGACACAACCAAGAATTTCTTAAGTCCCAATCTTCAGTTCAGTCGGCAGAATGGATTTCGACCAAACATGATTCTTCTGTCGATTTCATCTTCTGGTAGCTTGTGGTTTTCCCCGCTCTTGCTTATCTTGGGCTAACTTTCTTTCAGACCTCCCCTTGGCGGGGTATAATCCTCAAATCCATAAGGCCCTTTCATTGATTACGCCTTCAACATGCCCTATTAATTTCTTGTGGTAACACCTGCTCTAATTCCTCCATAGGTGTATCAATGCTTTGTGATTCTTGAATTTCTTCAAGCTCTATTTTCCTCCCACTGATTTCTTTGGAAATAAAATCTTTTTCTAGGAAAACTCCTGTTTGAGCGACAAACACTTTGCCCTCAGAAGGATTGTAGAAGTAATACCCTCATGTTTCTTTAGGATACCGAACAAATAAGCATTTGTCAGATTTAGGCTCAAGCTTAGTTGAAATTTGTCGTTTCACATAAACTTCACAACCCCAAATCTTCATGTAAGACATATGTGGTTTCTTACCACTCCATATCTCATATGGGGTCTTCTCAACCTTTTTGGATGGAACACAGTTAAGTGTGTAAGTTGTTGTCAATAGTGCATATCCCCAGAAGGAGTTTGGAAGATCAGCGTGACTCATCATGGATCGGACCATGTCTAACAAGGTTCGATTTCTTATCTCAGATACACCGTTCCATAAGGGTGTTCCAGGAGGAGTAACTCGGGATAAGATCCCACACTCTTTCAGATGGCCATCAAACTTTAGGCTTAAATACTCACCACCTCGATTTGATCGAAGAGTTTTAATATTCTTACCTAGTTGGTTTTTTACTTCATTCTTGAATTCCTTGAACTTTCAAAGGACTTTGATTTGTGTTTCATTAAATACACATAACCATATCTACTGAAATCATCAGTAAATGTGATGAAGTACTGAAAACCTCCTCTGGCTGGTATGTTCAGTGGTCCACATACATCAGTATGTATGAGGGCCAAAAGATCATTAGCTCTTTCACCTTTTCCTGTGAATATAGACTTTGTCATCTTTCCAATTAAACAATATCTGCATGTCTCATATGATTCATAATCAAAAGAGTCAAAGAGTCCATCTTTATGGAGTTTGGAAATGTGTTTCTCATTTATGTGGCCTAATCGACAATGCCAAAGGTAAGTTGGATTTAACTCATTAGGTTTCATCCTTTTAGTATTAATGTTATAAATAGGCATTTCAAGATCAAGGACATATAGTCCATTGTTCATTTGTGCAGTAGCATAGAATATATCATTTAAATAAATTGAGCAACAATTGTTCTTTATTATAAATGAAAAACCAAACTTATCCAAACAAGAAACGGAAATAATATTCCTGCTAATATTATTCCAACTCTTGCTTCTAAACATATATAATCTTATTATAATTTGGTTAGTTAAGTTTGACCCATTGTTTTAGCAATTGGATATTACAATTATCTCATCGCACCTTACTAAAACTTGGAAAGCTTAAACTTCATATTTAATTTGAGGGAATTTGCAATTATTCTGATCTCACCGGCTTATTTGTCATATAATTCGTCTCTCACATGCATCAACATACATAATAAAACAGTTATGGCCCCTAGCGCAATTGTTCTCCAAAGCCAATGAGAGAACCTAAGCTAAACTAATAACGATCTAAGCTTCTCCAAGCAAGATCTTCAAGGTTGTCCTCCTTTGATATTGTATTCTTCTCTTTCTTCATAACATTACATTATATAAAATAAACTTGTTTTACATACGAGGGAGTGAGATGACAAAAGAAATTACATTAAGAGATTATAAGAGAGGCACGACACGCAAGCCGTATTTTAAAATCCCAAAACAAAATAAAGGAAAACTAAGGTCATAACTAATCACCACAAGACAATAATAATAAACACATTATTATTATTAATTTAAATTTTGTTAATTACTTAAAACCAAATTAAATTTCAGCGACCGATCACACCAAGCAGAGTTAGTCGGGGGTCCACTGCCCGGTCAGCGGACAGGGGTTCCGCTGATCGGTCAACGGACGGTGGTTCTGAATAATGGTCAGCGGACGGGGGTTAGCACCCCCTTGCGGGGTTGTTAGGGGCAGTGCCCCGACGCAAAATTTTAATGAACAATTAATTTGAAATCGACATTGTTTTTCGCATCAACACTTGATACTTTAAAGCACAACTCTTGCGCAGTCACAACCCTAATCACATAACTCTTTGACAACACAACCCTTGTGCCGTCATTAACCCTAATGCACCAATTTCAGACCATCAAACACACCTCGATTGTTAATTCAATATGATTGATCAACACGTAATTGCTTCACCATACTAATGTCGGATCAAGAAGCAAATGACCATTGATCGCTAAAAGGAAAATAACCATTAAGTGTTTGAATGAACGAAACAAAAACATTATATCATATATACCGTATTTTGCATCAGGATTACTTATATCATATATATAACTTGATCGATCTCAATTGCGTAACCTATGGACGATCGATGTATCGCTGCTTCACCATACTAACGTCGGATTCCGAAGCATAGTCCACATCAATCATCCAAATTATACACACATGATGCCAAATTTAATTACTCGTTTATTCTTTAATTCATTCTGTCTTTTAATCATATTAATACAGAAATTACAGAAAATAAACAGTTATCAAATGCATGGTTTCGTAAGTGGCTCTGATACCACTGAAGGAGAATAGCGATCCAAAATGCAGCGAAATTTAAAAATTTATCCTTTAGTGATACTTATGAATGGGCATGATCAATGATAGAATCATTACCTCTTGTGGCGATTGAAAACTTTGATGCAGATCTACAGAGCGATCACGAACGTTGAACGGTGACAACACCTCTACTCAGTCCACACTAACAGATTCTTTCAATCTCAGTGCTAGCTGCTATGAATGAAGGCTTTCAGTGTGTGTGTGTGTGTGTGAGAGAGAGAGAGAGAGAGAGAGAGAGAAATGAAATTACAACTGCACAAATGCTTTTGCGAAAGAGTTCTATTTATAGAACCACTTGTTTGGGCTGCAAGCTAAAAAGCCCACTTAAGTGTATGTGTCCCATATCTTATAATATGCCAAAATCACTTAGGCGTGTGGTACCTTACCATATTTCGTATTCTACTTAAGTGCATCATATCTTACGATGTTCTTCAATTCACTTAATTGCACCATACTTTACGGTGTTCCTTAGCTACTATATCTCTCATAAATCCGTCCTTTTGTGTGTGACCCTGTAGGTCATCGCGACATTGACAATTATATTAAATCACGTATTTAACATGATAAACAATGAGCGGTTTCTAGCAACACATCACTGATACCCAAGACACGAAAATGTCATGTGATTTGACAAATCCTTTTGTGATAATACTTATGTGTACAATTACCTTTTTGCCCTTATGTATATATTGAACACAAGGCATAAACTGTGGCATCCTTGTCTAGTTCAATATTGGGCCCGTAGACATTTATCCTGTTAGGCAGGATGGGAAAATTCCATCCAGGTCACTCATGTCCCTTAGCATGCTTCGTGGAGTACCCATCAACTGCCTTTATGGTCATCTAGTTACGGACAATGTTTGATCAGCAATAAGGCACTCGACTCTACATCTAGGGTCCATAGTGGTTTCAGGTCGAATGGTGGTATACACCATTATCACCATGAGAATAACTTATGACACCGTGCATAAGATTCTATATAGTATTCTCATAGCGGGTCAATCAAATATAAATATTACTCGTAATGTTCATACCTATGTTTAAGACTTGATAACTCCTTATCCATGATCCATGAGATGTGATCATCAGTCTATATACATAATAGTCTTAATGCTTTAATGTTATTCCATTTCACAATAAAGGTCGACTACAAATACTTTAAGAATAGTGTCCTTATGTTTAATGGAATCTCATGATTAAGTCACACTTGTTACATTAAACGGACTAACTATTCTAGTGACTTTATTAAACAAACATAGTAAAGAAAAAGCCTTTTATTATTAATAAATAATTCGCTACAAGTACCAAAACTATTGGCCTCTAGGGCTTACACCAACAAATACATCATGCCCCCACTTATGAAAACATAAGGAATGATGTGTACTTGCCCCACAATGGTAAGGGAGGGGCAATCAAAGAAGGAAGTCACTTCTCTAATAAAATAAGGGAAATAATGACTACATTTCCCAAGCTCTTAAAGGAATAATATGGTAACTACTTTCTTATATCCTAAGAATCAGGCCTAAGTGATTCCTATAAATACATCAGCCATAAGGTTGATGGGACATTGAACTTATTGAGAAATCACTCAGATACAAAGTTTTTCACTATCCTTACATAAGCTTGCTCTAACATCACAGTGACCCTAAAACTCTTAGGTATCCCTACACAATTATGGATTGTCACTCATTGTAATTTTAACAAGTACAATTAGTGTCCACCGTGGACAAGTTAGGTGTTTTTTCTTTGAAATCTATATGGACCATGCCAAGCTAAAGGTTGGTTCCTGTTTCATGCCCTAAGCAAAAGGTTGTTTGAGGCCAACGTAATATAGGATCCACCATCTAAGCTCTAAAGTAGCTAGCTACCTAAGGGGTGTGTGCCGAATGCATATTCGTTTGCCCCATTTTGGGTTTTTCTACATCGGTTGTGTGTCTTCTTTTATATTATAAAGAACAATTGTACACACTAACGGAGATTATTGCACAATTCATTTCAAACATATTACATCATAGAGTTTTTTCCGATTTACATAAGCGGTATTCATAAGAATACTTTAGCTAAAAAACCATTTAAGCTTTGTCACTTTCCATGTCCTTAGGATTTTGTCCCAAACAAAGTTTCCATGGTATACGCTCAATTCCATGTGTTAGACTTAATCTAGTATGGTATTTACCATTAGAATGCGTGTTTACCGTCCCAAGCATTCTTTTCTCTTATGTCGACACGTCTTAACACAATGTCGCTAAGCTAGAAGCCTTGAGGCCTTACTCGCTAATTGTACTTGCTATTATTGTTTGTTGACCATGACACTCATAAAGGCAACATATGAATTTTTCTCTTTTAGAAACTTTACATTCACCACGATGACATGTTGTAATACCTCCAAATTTGCCCTCCTCTTCTTGGGACTAGTTTAGCATATTGCATTTCATGTTTTGGGACATTAGGCATTAGCATATTGCATATCATGTGACAATAAGAAAGTCATCCTCCTAAGTCTTTCTCAGAAGATAGAGAGGTTAAGAGATTCAAGCCTGAGGGTCTCATGGATTGATGATCAATCATCTGAGGGTTGCTCTTCAATTAGGGTTTTATTGGTTCCTCAAGGAGGTTGAGTATGATCTTGATTGCAAGGGTACATCATCATCATCATCATCATTGTTATGTCATTCTCAAGGGGCTCATTGTTCATGCTCAGTTTCCTCTGGATTAGGGTTTTGACCTTTGGTCAACCCTAATCAGTGCCATTCTACCAGTCAGGGTTTCTCAAGGAGATGGGGTTTATTTCTTGGATGGAGATCATATGGTCATTATTTTGGGCTTGTTTAAGCTAGGGTTTCATTTTGGAGCCAATTCCTCAAGTGGTTGAGGCTCAAGCTGATCAGAGCACTTCTAAGTCATCTGTCAACCAAAAAGTCAACAGAAAGTCAACTGAGGGCTAGGAGGTGGAGAAATGAGTTTCAACATCCCATTCATGCTCAAAAGAGGCTTATTCATCATTACAAATGCATATCTTGAAGAATTTGAGGTCAGATCAAAAGTTTCCAAAAATGGAAAGTGACCTGTAATTGAAAGTTACCAAAAATGGAAAGGTTTTGGTTCAAATTCAACTTGATCTTACATCATCAAATAAGCTTCAAATGAAATTTTTTCCAACATGAAAGTTGAATATCTCTCTCTCCCATTTCCAAAAAGTCCAAGATCATGAATTTATGATGAATGGTTGAGGAGATATGATCAAATCATTGCCAAGTGTGCTTGAAACTTCAAAAGGCCATAACTTTTGACTCATAATTCCAAATTGAGTGGCTCTTTTTGCATTTTGCTCCTCATGACATGTAGTTTCCAAGTAATTCATCACATTGCATGAAATTTGAACATATGATCATTTGCTTATTCATGAAGATTTTGGAGGGAAATTCATAAATTCAAAATTGGTGCATCATGGGAACAAATCACCATTGCCATTGTGTTAATTGGAAGTTTTTAAGTGAAATTGATCAGCCATATAGCACTGTTCACGTGGGATTGCTCCATGCACCATGCAAAATATCATTGTTGGCCAAACACCTTATTTTCACTTAATCTCAACTAAACATGATTAATTTTGATTAAGAGTGGATTAACACAGGGTGTATATTCATAATCATAACAAAATTTGAGAGGATTCTAGATCTAGATCTCAGAATTCTCTTTCCCTCCAATTTTTTCTCTCAATCATAATTCAAATTTTCATCACATTATCTTCCAATTTTCTTGCATATTCTTGTTCCCTGGTGTGGATTTAGTACAGATCAAGCCTTGGATCATCAAGATTGGACCAGAATCGTGCATGTGAAGCTCAAGAACATAGCCATGGCAGTTGAGATTTAAGCAAGATCTACACGGTTCCAAGCCTCGAATTCTTCATCAATCTTCATAACAAGTATTCTGGAGTAGATTTGAAGCTTGCCAAGCCTTGGATCGTGCATTTCCAGAAGTTGATCTTCAAGAGGTCACATTTTCGATCCTCTTAATTATCTGTTTTATGTGTATAATCTTGTAGAACATTGAATGTTGATTAATCTGAGCTAAAATTCACGTGATTTGGTGCATTATTGAGTGAGATACGTGTGATTAAAGTTTTGTGCATCAAAGTTATTGTGCTTGATTCTCTCTGTTCATGATGAATTAGGATTAGATTTTGATTGATCTGTAATCTCCATTGCATAAGCTTTCGAACGGTATAGGTTTTATATAATTCTGGAAAATTTTGCAAGCAAGCATACTGTTCCTCCGCCGTCTTCGCGAGGAAGACGGTTGTTTCAGCCATGGTAACCGCCGTCTGCAACTTATGTTACTGGCGCTAGGGTTTTGTGACTCAGCTTCCACGTGAGCGCCATGTTAGCGAATTCATTGGACCAGGCTTTGTTTGACTTGCCACGCACTACGCTTGACCATGACTAGACGCCAGCATATTAATGATGATGTGCGTTTTGAGTAGGCACTTATACTCACTTCGATTCCAGCGTGCAACAATATTTCAAACTTAAATCCATTTCCACTTTTCCCTCCAAATTTCATAGGCTTATTCCATTTTATTTCATATTTTTTTGCCAACTTCAAAAATTCATAATAAATTGAAAAATGATTCAAATAATTCCATTCTTTTTGCTACTTGATCCTTGGAATGTCCTTTATTTTTTGGTGTTGATTTCTTAATTTTGCCATTTCTGGATTTTGAATTGTGTTAGACTATGTGAACATGTGTGCATTTGTGACATTGCCTTGTTCTTTCCATTGTGAAATGCTTGATATTGATCCAAATGCCTTGAAATTTTGCATGATGATTCTTAACATGTTGAGGGATGTTTGAGGCTTGATTGTGCATTTTTCTCATTTGCCATTTCTGTTTTATGTACATGTTAATATGGTGTGACAATGCATGTCACACAATTGGATGTCCTATTTGATCACTTTCATTTCCATATCAATTGACCTCTTATGTTTACAATTTTTGGTATGCTAATTGCGTTTGATGTGTTGAATGCTCATGAAAATTTCCAGAATTGTTTGAGCTATTTCTGATTTAATGTGCATTTTCTCATCTTGTATGTCCAATTGATGATCATGTTGTGTGCATTGCCTTCTCTTGGTTGAATAATGACCTTGCTTGATGATTTTGATTTGGTCCTTTTTAGGACATGTTCATGATTGATTGAGGATGATTTATGTTGAGTTTTAGATTCTGTTTTGAATTTTTACTTCACTTTTGACCCTAGGCTTTGCCTTAGGGGTTTGGACTCACATTTTGAGCCGTGCATTTCAGGTTTCAAGCAATTAGACACATTGGTTGATATGATCTCATCACTTGAGATACAAGTTATTTTGGTTGACTAACCTTGCTGTTTTGTAGGTCTTTTGGATGGTGAATCAATTTAGTTTGCTTGCACCTTAGGCCTTGCACCATTGTTGTCTGATAATTGGTTGTCTAACTGTTGTTGATTGTTTGATTTGTCAGAATGTAAATATTGACTGGTTTAGCTTTTCTCACAGGTACTTTAGCCGCTTTAACTCATTATTTGAGTTGCTTTGCTTTGCTTGTGGTTGGCATACCACTTAGGTAACTTCCTATTCTCCATGTAGTCTGGAAGACCTGTCATGTTATGTTGGCAGGCACCTGTCCGAAGCCCTCCTTAAGAGGCAATGTTTTTGTTTGTTTATATTTATGCCTTGTACTTCAAAGACCTCCTAAGTGAAGAGGCATTGGCAGATAGAAGGGATGTGCAGTCCATCCCCTGCTATTCAGTTGTGTCTTTCATCTTGCTCACACCATGTGTTGATGCACTTTGAATAAAAACCCAAAATCTTGTTGTGTCAGTCATGTGGAATAGAGTCCCACATTCTGGACTCCCACACATTCTTTGAGTCAAGCTCACCCAGGTCTGAGTTAAGATCTATGAGGCATAACCCTCATCTCCCATTTCATCTGCTCACCCTGACGGTCAATGTCAGTGGTTAAGAGCCTCAGACACCCTTTCCAGTTGGCTTGCTTGTCGAGGTTGATATGACCCCTTGACTAAAGCCCAACCTTGCTTGAGCCCCCTTGGTTGTGTATAGTGTGTGCTAATTGCTTTTGATGATTATCTGTTTTGCTTCTCATCTCCTTTCTGTAGGAGTCGTATGATCAACTTTCAAGGAAGTTGAATGTACGTAGAGATAGACTTGAGTTGACTCACTGCCTGTGTGAGTCAAACTCTTGTTAGAAACCTTAACCTAAGACTATTGTGGATTACATGACAACTATTAGGCTCGAGTCAGTCTCCCTTTTAGTTTGTTATTTCCCAATCTCTGGTTAGGATAAAAGTTTCTCCCCTGTTAAGGGGAACTACGTCGCCTGATCCTCATACCAGATGAGGTACGTAGGCAGGAGATCGTGCGAGATCTCTCCGGGCCCTTTTCTTTTTTGCGTGTGTTTTGCTTGACAGCTAGTAGGCTTGAGTACCAAACTCCCTATTAGCCTGTCTGTTTAATCCTTCTGTGTGTGTGTTTGGAGTCTAATGTAAGCCCAGCGATTGGCATTCAGTTTCCAGTTTGTGGTTTGTTTGTGGAGTCTGATGTAAGCCCAGCGATTGGCATTCGGTTTCCTATTTGTGTTTCTTTTGTATGGAGTTGGATGTAAGACCGTCGATTGGCATTTCGATTCCAGTTGTGTGTTTGATCTGATGTCTCAGCGTCTCCTTTCAGTGTTTGTTTCGGCGTGTGTTAGCCGAACTACGGTAGCTCTGATTCTCATTCCAGATGAGATACGTAGGCATAGGATGCGATATCCTAGCGAGCCCTTTTCCCATTTCCCCGAACTACGTCGACTCTGATGTTTGTTTCTGACAAACTACGTAGGCCCAGGATGCGACATCCTGCCGAGTCCGCTTCCGTCTTCTTCCATCTGTGTTTTATTCCAGTGTGTGTGCATTCTTTGAGCAGTTTATCAGCAACCTTCTTCTTTTCTTCTGAGCGTGGATCCCGTTGAGTACGACGGACGTGAGGGGTGTTAATACCTTCCCATTGCGTAACCGACTCCCGATCCTTGTAATCTCCGGTCGCAAGACCATTTCCTTTCCAGGTTTACTTCGAGCGTTTCCTTTCCCTCTTTTGGGATAAATAATGCACGGTGGCGGCTCTGTTTGTGTCTTTTTTCCCGCCGGTTGTTTTTCGCGGATGCGACACATGTGAATTGTCTTCTTCTGTCAAGGGGTATGTCTCCCTTCAACTAAGTTCTCATACCTCAACAAGAATGATGTTGTAAGTGAATTGGAATGGGGTTTAGTGGAATAAGGTGTGGTGTTATATGCCCAAAGAACACATGTGAGTTCATCGACCTAGTTTCCATTAGATGCTTCGAGTCTTCTCTTTAGCCCTTTCAACAAAACCCAGTCATCCTAGGATTTTCTAGTGATGGGAAATTGCATAATATTTAGAACCTTGAGACGTTTCTTTTATTGTTTCTCTTGAAAAAAATTATAAGTTGGTTATAGTTATTTTAGTTAAAGCCTTAACTTCTACCATTTGGCGAAGTAGCCTACTACCACATCCATGAATTTCAGTTGTCATAGGGCCCAAGGAAAAGAACCAAGGATGTTCATTCCCCAATGTGATAAGGGTCATAAGGACGTCAACACATGTAACTCAGACAAGGGAGCATTGTGAACATCTCTATGTGTTTGACATTATTCACATTATATTTGATGTCTTAGACCATGGAAGACCAGTAATATATGGTCATACCTTCTTATCCAGAGCCTTGGTACGAAGATACTATACGAAATACCTTTGTGTACTTCGGCAAAGGCGTATGTGACTTCTTCTTCTTCGAGTTATTTCAGTATATGGATTCATATACCTATTTTATATAGAATTCCTCATATCATTGAGTACGAAATTATCATTCTCTTGTCTAGATAAATATTTTTATATTGCTTAATGTTTTTATTTACAAGATTAGTGTGTGGATTTGGCCAGTTGATTCTTTAATACTTAGACATTATTTAAATTATTGATATAACAATGACCTTATTTTGTTTTTATAATTTCAATTTTGCTAATATACTTGTGGTTTTCACTTTTTGGATAAGTAATTTTGTGAATAATTGGAGAGTCTTATAAAAATAAGAGTTAAAGTTGTCGCAAACATCAGTCAAATGTATTAACTTTGCTGTCATAAAATTGACAAACAAAAACTAAAAGGAATCATCGCTATGACATTAAAAGGAGGCAATTGAACTGAACATTTTGCCATTGGAGTTTATGTATTTAAATACCCCCCTCTAAATTTATTTACATTGTTTTAGAATTTTACTAAGAAGAAATTAACCATTACGATACAAAAATCATATGTTTCTACTTTCTTTTGATCTTTTATAGGTATGACTTTGCATTTATTCAGATAGACTAATCAAGTTCTTTCATACTATAATCAGAAGCACATACTTCCAATCTTCAATTGCAAAGGTCTTCAACATATATAAACATGTTTTCCTTAAATGCAGGAAGGTTAAATGAAAGATTAATGAAGACTTGTAGCAATCAAGAGTTCCAACTTTAATAGTGGCGAATTTTATTTTATTTTAATGACGTTCTATGAAGAAGATGTTTATTATCTATTTTAGTTTATTTTTGATAAAGACAAAAACTTATAAAAAAAAAGTTTGGAATCAAGAATGCATGAGCTTATGGATATTTTGGAAGTAAAGGAAATTGATTTTGATATTAAGGTACTCAATTGCAATTTATTATGTATAAATTTTAGATGCTCAAAAAATAATACTCATCTTCATATCTAAATTTCTCAAATTATCATGCATAAAAATATTTGAAGCAAATGCAAAAAAAATAAAAAATAAGAAATAATTGTTTGCACTTTGTAAGTCAAGTCCGGTTAAGTGATTTAACAAAACCTGTTGTTATTTGAAATTTGAAAAAATGTTTTAAATTCAAAATTCGTCCAATATTGTTAAGTCGGGTATCTGTTTAACCGACTTAAAAGGTAATGTACATAATTCAAAATTGTGTCATTTTCATGAATCACTGTCATTCTAAACTATTTCAAACCTTAATGAAAATGTTTCAAACTTTTACACCAATTCATAGATGTTTCTTAGGATGTTTTTAAGGAAAAATACATTAGTTTCTAAACTATCTCTTTCATTATTAATTTTGACATTAATTCAAATAATTTTCTAAGTGTTCATTCTTTTTCAAAAATATCAAAACTTTGTGTGTGTGACTTTAAAATCACTCAAAAAGTTTCATAATATATTATGAGCACTTAATATTTATATATATTGTTGAATTATATATTGAAGTGGAAGAATAATTACTATTCTTGAAAATTGTCCAAAAATTATATTTTGTTCAAAAGTATCATTTTGATGTAACTTGATCACCAAGTGTGTGGTGACAATTATTTGTAAATCGAAAGTAGCGTGTTTTTATAAGTGTGTGTGATATTCATCATAGTGTTGGTGATTATTGGAGAAAAGTCATTTGAATCGGGGTCATTCAAAGTCCACTATAATTATTGGTGTTATTCGAAATCAAGGAAGTGATTTGATTTTTTATTGTTGTTAGAAGACTGTAGAAGAAGTCTTGGTGTGAGGCTTATACAAAGATCTAACAATAGTGAAAATCTCTCACGCGGTGCGATGAGACAATATGTACCCTTGGTCTATAAGAGAAACTAATATACATCATTATGTTCATTTACTTTTCCGCTCTTTATTTTTGTGTTTCTTATTCATTCATCTATTCATAATTCTGAAAAATTACAAGAAACTAGAAAGGTGCTTAAAATATCTAAAAATACAATTACACCTAATTCACCCCTCTCTTAGGTTGTCCGTTCAATACTTGCATATTTCCCCTCTAGTTTCATTTGTTATGAGAGGAATATCATTCTAGAACTTGTTATTGGTTTGTGGAATAAAGGTGGAGAGAGGTAGAGCCTGGAGAAGTCCACCTTGAGTCGAGCTTTTACCTCAGGGATAGGGATAAGGATCCTCTACACTTGGACGGGGAATAATCCTTTATGACGTGGAGCAAAGTTCAAAAAACTATGGTCACATCTAGCAGGTTTCATGCCCTATGTCTATGAGTATAACTCAAAACAGAACCACACTCAACCAAACTCATGCCTTATTTGTGTAAAAATGATTAAGGCGCAGTCATGTCTAGTTGGTTTTGCACGAAATGCTTACAAGTACAATTGAATGCATAAACGCCTGGAGCCAAGCTCATATTTCACCAATTCTTATCCGAAGTACGGACATATAAAACTGTATTAATGCTTCCCTCACGCATGCACAATCTAAGTACAATTGTACGCAACTAGATTGTCATTCCATCAAGATGACACATACATCTTAATGCCACACACCCTCAAATAAAACATCCAAGCATGTCTTTATGAATGACTTAAGTTCGTTTACACTTGAAGAAAATATAATTTGCGGTTATCTGTAGCAAATATGTTGTACAAACTATAGGGCTCAAAAGCAAGTTCTGGCTTTCATCGGATCTCATTCAGCCAATAATAATTATTGAAAAGAGTGCAATGCAAAACCGAAAAAGCAGAAGCATACGAAAGGTAACAATACACATTTATTTATAAAAACATTGTTTATAAGCCAAAGCACGAAGGCTCGACCAAAACTTACAAGAACTGATAAAAATAAAGAAAATAAGAACAAAAGGCCTTTAAACATCAGTGCTCGGCTCCAAATAGCTCAGACCATAACCGACATCCCTTATAGGAACCACTATGGAAGAATTTAGTTGATCAGTAGTGACAGTAAGGTCATAACATAGCTCCCACGCCTGCTCTAACATTTAATATCATACCATACACACAGCTTCCACAACCCGTTGAAGGGATTATTGAACTCTCTGACATGCAACAACCATCTCCTCCTCAAGGCCTTTCAATGTATTGATCTGGTCACCCTTCTTTCATTGAATAATTTTTTGATTTGCTTCGAACGTATGGAATGCCTCAACCACTCATTCATAAGCGCTCTTCCAATGTTCCTCCCCATCAGCAAGAGAAGTCATCAACTTTTATATATGAGCAACCAAAATGGACAAACGGTTATACCGATATACCTTTTCTTGCAAAGAGTTAACATATTTGGCTTATGCTCACATAATGATCAACTCCTTCCCAACCTCGGAATTTTACCGCTAAAGGACCTTACATCTCTCCTTCAACTTATCTCGCTCCTTAGAAAAGTCTTCATATCCTAATAAGTCATTATGGCTAGCAGCTACCATAGAGACTATGGATTTGGCCTTAAACAAAGTACGATAAGCATATACGAAGAGAGCCTGCACGTCTGTTGCAAATAAGCTCCAAACAAACGCAAAGTCTTCATTAGCCACCAAAAAGTAAAATTCCTCGGTGGTGCTAGGAACCCGAGAATAAAGAATACCAGGAAGCATAAATAAATAAGTAAGAGTCCATTGTTCGGTACCCTCCAACAAACGAGCCCTTTTGGAAGAACCTTCGTCAACAGGAGTCAATAAACTATTATCTTGAGTTCTCTTGACGAGAGAAGGGGTGGCGAAGATTCATGAATAGAAAAACTAAGCGCCATAGTACTCAACTATTCCACCCATGGATTATGATTGGGATAGTGGTCGTAGTTATCGCTGAAGCCATCACTACAGCCAACATTTGGACCCCCTGAGCATAAGTAAAAGAAATAATAGAAGCCACCGACATCCATACAAATAAGTCGGTCATAAGACCCTGATCCTTGGAGAATGTGAGAGCCTTATTCAACTAAAACACCTCAAAACTTTATTAGTAGAAATATCATTGAAATATGACTACCTAGAGCATTCAAATGATTTATAAAATGTGTGAACCTCTTTTGCATGTCGGCAATGGTTTCACCATGCTTCATGCAAATTAGTTCAAACTCTTTATTTAAGGTATTGATCTTAACTTGTTTAACTTCATTAGTTCCCTCATGGGAAACTTCTAATGCGTCCCACATAGCTTTGGCGATTTCACAATGTGAAACACAATAATATTCATCAACACCAAGTGCGAACATGAGAATATTTGGTACCTTCCAATCATGTGACCATAATTTCCTATCATTATCATTCCATTATGCTTTTGATTTTGGTACGATGACACCTTCATCATTGGTCATTGTAATTTGATTTGGACCATTGGTGATGACTTCCTAAACACACTTATCAACCGAGTTGATATGTATACGCATACAAGCTTCCCAATAGCCATATTTTTCACCAGTAAAGATGAGTACTTTATTGGACACCCATTTAGGTTCGGTAGCTACTTTCTAATAAGTGAATATTGAAGCACGAAATTAACCGGAGCTCGTGATACCACTTGTTAGACAAAGGTGACTTATCTATAGAGGGGGTGAATAGATCCCAAGTTAAAAATATTTACAAAAATTTGTTTGAAAATTCTTAATGGCTAGCGGAAGTGACCTGGATCGAATCATCTAAACTGAATCGCTATTGAAAATCCTGGATATGTGTATATGGGATCAAGTTATGATAATGAGAACAAATTGATCAAAATTAGTTTTTAACTACAATCACTTGAATGCTACATTAATAGTAAAGCCTATTTCCAATGATCAAATACATAAAAATGCAATATAGACAAATGATCGAATACTACGTGTGCAATCAATTTCGTTTAGAATTTTTTTATTGATTTACAAATCCAAACACAGTCTAATTGATTATGATCAACTCAACAAAACCTTTTTCAAATTGTTATCAAAAGGTTTAACCAAACATATTGATCGCACCATCGATGAATTCAATAATTTGCAAATGAAAAATAAAAGAGACTGAGAGAGAAAGATAATACGCAAATATTTGTTTAGGTAGTTCCCTAATCTACCTCGTTATGGGCATATTTATCCTCAATTCGAACTCGAATTGATATAATGAAACTTAACCTTACTTTGCAAAAGTCGTTTACAAGAGAAATGCAACACTGCAACCCTACAAACCATATGTTTAATGTTGTTTTTAACATTTTCTCTTCCCTTGATCTAAGCTTGATCGAGTCACCCATAAATACCAATTTGATCCACCGTCTCACACTACTCCTTTGCAAAAAAACCTAGTTTTTCAAAGTTTTCACTTGATTAAATCTAATTTTCAAATTGTTGTAACGTAATATTCACCAAGATGATCCATCGTCTCACGTTACTCCTTTGCAAGAAACTACCATTCTTCAAAGCTTTCACTCGATCAAATCCAACTTGCATAATTTTGTCTTAAACCTTCAAATCCCCAATTAATCTTGAAGGAAAACCCTAACTTCGTTTTCTTATTTGAAACCCCCAAAAATCCTCAACCCAATTTACAATTCAATAATCTAAATTGGACGTTATCAACATTGATTCTAGATGGCACCTAAACAAAAAACAATTATGTGTAGTTTGTTTGTGTGTATGCATAAAATGTAGGTTGAAGATGAAGAGAACTCTTTGATATTCCCACTTTCATATATGGTTTTCTCAAAACCACTAAAAAGAAATGATGCATGTATGAAGTGTATATATATGTGTGCAAGTGTGTGGCAAAGGGAATGCAAAATGTTTAGAAAAAAACGCAAATTTCTCAAGATTTTTAATTCATTTGTCAAACTATGTAAGTCATGTGTCGACTCATTTGATGTATGTGTCGATTCATACAGGTGACACATCAAACATAATCTACATGCTTTAAAACTGACTTGCATGTATTGACTAATAACTCATATGTGTCGACTCATAGAAGAATGTTTATTCTATGTGTCGAACTGAAATGCTTTATGTGTCGACACATCAAACATAATGCTACAACCTTTAAAAATAATCCATGTTTCGACTCATAACATGTATTTGTCGACACATATACCTGTTTTTCAGATAAAAATCAGTTTTTAATGAATGAAACCTTTTCTAACCCATTCCTAATTTACCTAATACTAACATGCACATTTAGACTCGGAGAATACCATAAATATACATAAATACTAAATTGTCCTAGTTTTGACATCATACGAAACAATTATAATAAAAAGGTGCACTCACAAAGGTATAAACCAAGACATCATCATCAGAGGATTCATGGTTGTCTTCATCCAAGTCTCTAGCCATCAATGTCCTTTTGGAGGTAGAGGCTTTTGTTAGAACAAAATTTGGTTATGCATATGGTCTTTAGTTTTGATGATAACAATGCATTATTTCTTAGAGAATAATTTTGTACACCAATGGTTTTTATCTAGTGTGTAGCCTTTTCTATCAGGTTCTAACTTTGAAGCAATGACGTGTGACATCATCAGATTCTGGAATGAACACACTTTGACCATGGGGAAATTCAACTGCTTTACAAGATGCTTTCAAGTTTCAAAAGGTTCTTAAACAATGGTTATGAGGAATGTTCGTGCTAAAGCTTCTGATTGTGACTCTAATTGAAGAGCCTCTAAAGGCTTGTCTGCCTTCAAGATTATGCGCTCAAGTTCTGAAGATTATGAAGAACAAGATCTAAAGACTCTAAAGACCACGTTTTGAGGAACTATGTCAAGAATCTGAAGACCAAGGTTTTCAAGATTCTGTCAATTTGTATCTTGATCCTTCTAAGCATGATTCAACATCATTTAATTATAAGCCTCTGAAGATTAGAAGACAAGATCAAATGGTTTTACATTAGAAAAATAGTACACATTACAAGATCACCATTTCCTCAATTACCCTTATTTTGTGGGCTAATGACAATATTATTCTACCATTTTCCTCTCATATGCAAACTGTTCTGAAAGAGAAAACTGAAATTATGTATTCCAATTCTACCTTCAAACAGTTCTTTTATATCCAGTGGCGGAGCCAGATAAAAAAATTTGGGATGGCCGCTAACGTAAAATAAAGATTATAAATAAAATGTAAATAGTATTTTAAATAAAACATTAAAGTTAAAATAAATTCAAAGTTAATTACTAAAAATTTAAATTACATGACTTAAAACTATCTTAAAGTAATGCTTTACGCATTCCGAGTGACTTGAAATCGTCAATAATTGACTCCGAACTAATGCTTGCACTAATCTCCCTTTCAATATATATTGTCATGCTATCTCCAAGAAACCCATCATCCATCTTGTTTCTCAACTTAGTCTTAATAATTTTCATTGTTGAAAAAGACCTCTCGGTTGTGGCCGTAGAAACGGGAAAACTCATGATAAGACGAAGTAGTCTATCAATCAAGAAGTAAGTTTCAGCCTGTCCATATGCAACCAAACATGAACATAGTTCTTGAATAATTGATAAATTATTCAAGTTTGATGCTTGACGAGCAACAAATAGAAAATGTTGGAGTTGAAGTATGCATAAGGACAATCCTTCATAAAGAGGGCTTGTAAACCATTCCATCCTCCTTTCATATTGCTAGCACCATCATACCCTTGGCCACAAATGTTAGAAACATCAAGGTTATGTCGAGAAAGTATATCACATATTGCTTCCTTAAGAGTTAAAGATGTGGTGTCTTTAACACGTGCCACATCAAAAAATAGCTCTTGTATTAAACCAACTTTATCAACAAATCTTAATACAAGAGCCATTTATTCCTTTTTTGACTCATCACGAGCTTCATCAACAACGATACAAAATTTGGAATTACCAATTTCCTCACGAATACTCTTTTTCACCCTACTAGAAAGAATTTGCAAGAGCTCTTTTTGAATTTAATATGAAGTATGCTTGCAATTTTGTGGAGCATTTTCCAACACAACTTTTGCAACTTCATCATTGTAGGATGCTAAAAGTTTCAATAACTCAAGAAAGTTACCTTGATTTCTTGATTTGCTACTTTCGGCGTGACCCCTAAAAGCACAAGCTTGTAGTGTTAACCAACGAACAGTGTCAATTGAAGTCTTGAGTCGTAACCGATTATTCATTCTTTGACTTGAACTTTGCACTTGAATAACATTTCTAATATGACCATCTTGATTCAACAAGTCTTGACAAGCTTTCATTGCATTGTTGTGTGGTGAGCAAGGATCCTTCCCTATGTGTTTAAGAAAGGAACAATGTTTTCTATTCCTAACTTTCTTCCAATTTCTAAAACCCATAGAAATAAAGACAAGTGATCCGGGACGTCCACTTAGTTTTTTGCTAAAAAGGTAACATGGTAAGCAATATGCGGCATCTTCAGATGGTGAATATTCTAACCATGATGGAAATATGCTAAACCAAGTATGTTGAAACCTTCTCGGATGATCCTCGTTACCAGACAAATGATAGTTTTCTAAATGAATTTGATATGGACCCCATTTTAGATAAGCTCTTCGTATTGCATCCACTTGATTTGGTGGATATTGCCAAATCGGAGGACGCTTTCCAGGATCGCGTTCCAAAGAATTTTCAAAACCACGATGCTCTTCAATTGTTGGATTCTCAAGAACTGTTTCAGATTCGGATGTCGGGATTATAATTTCTTCATCTCTCTCTTCTCTTTCAATTTCACATGCTTTCCTTTTGAAAAAAAGAATCAATTTTCCTATTATTCATCTTTACTCTTCCTGTAATATCATATCATATCCAAAAATCAATTTAGAGAACAAAAAAATTCAAAGAGAAAAAATTAATAAACTTAATTAATAAACTTTAATCCATTTTCAAATACCGGTAACTTCACTATTAGAAATTAGCAGCAACAATGATTAAATAAACCTTATTACAGTGTATAACTATATTTGTAAATTACAGTGTTATGAATTAGCTTAATAAACCTCATATAAATTATTTTAACACATCAAGAAAGAAGAACCCTAAAAATCTCAAAAACACAAATTAAGCAATCACTTTAATTTGTTACTTTTTATAAAAGACGAATGAATAAAGTTTTTTACCTGTTAGATGCCGATCACTTTAATCTGTTCCGATTCCGGTGCCGATAGCAAACCCATATGAGAAAGAAAGGAAAGGTATGAGCTTTTTACCTTATCTGTATTTTAACCTAACTTTGAATGAAAAATAAAAAATAAAAAATAGTTTTAATTTAAAATAAGGATGTTTTAGTAATTTAATATATATGAATTAAAAAAAATAAAAAGTTGAGGGGTGGTTGTGGCCTTCCCACGCCCCCCTCAGTTCCGCCACTGTTCATATGCATATATAAAGGAGACTAGAAGATCAAAAGAAGTTGTTAATGCTTTGATAATGTTACTACACACGCTCTTGTTGAAATCATATTATTTATGTGTATAGTTTTTGTAAACACATAAGAGTTTTTTCTCGTTATTATGTGGGAATTATTCATTGTATTAACTTGTGTTAATATGCTTTTTAAAAGTATTATTTATAAACACAACTTGTAAATCTCAAGCTTGTTTGAGCGGTTTTCTTTGAGTGACTAGGTTTTTAGTCTGATAGACTCAAGAAGACAAGGATGATTTGTCTTTATGGTGTTTGTAATCAGGTTTTGATTATAGTGGATTAAGTCCTTCTTGAGAATGTGAAAAATCACCTTGATTAACAACAAGTCAATATAAAAATAACTTTGTTATTTTTCTTATTCGCATTGTTGATTTGTTGAGTTTGTTTTCAAAAAGTTTTTGTTTATAGAAACCCAATTCAAACCCCCATTTATTTTGTTTCTTGCCACCTTCAATTGGCATAAAGGCTCCAGTTCTGGTATTGATAAGATATCAAACACTTAATAGTGTCATATAAAGATCCAGCATGAAATAGATGCCCTTCCATCACCAGTTGCTCAAACAAATGATAGAGATTACTACAATGCTAAACCTCCAGTTTTTGATGGAGATAGATTTGACTATTAGAATGATAGAATAAAGAGCTTCTTTCAATGTTACAATGTTGATCTATGGGCTATGGTAGTTGATGAATACATACACCTAGTAGATGCAAGTGGCAATAAAGTAGAAAGAAGAGTGATGAATGATCAACAAAAGAAAAAATATAAGAATCATCACAAAGCAAGAAACATCTTGCCAAATGCTATTCCATACACTGAGTATGAGAAAATCACTAACATAGATACTACTAAATCTATATTTGATTCTCTGAGGATGACTCATGAAAGGAATGCTAAAGTAAAAGAAACCAAGGCTCTCACCTTGATTCAAAAAAATGAAGCATTTAAGATGGAGGATGAAGAAACTATTGAAAACATGTTCTCAAGGTTTCAGACTTTTGTTGTAGGACTTAAGGTCCTAGACAAAGGGTATTTTACTACTAATCATGTTAAAAAGATCACCAGAAGTTTACCTAAGCGTTGGATACCTATGGTAACAAGTCTGAAGTTACCAAAAGATCTTAACAATACTTCTATTGATGAACTGGTTAGTTCTTTAAGAAGTAACGAGATTGAGCTTGAGGAAGATGAGCCCAAGAGAAATATCAAGTATGTTGCTCTAAAGTTTTTAGGAAGATCTGAGAAGACTAAATCTCTTTAAGCTTAAACTTATGAAGAGTTTGAAGAGGAATTAAAAGAAGAAGACGAATCTTCTCTTACGTCCATACGCATTAATCAACTCTTGAAGAAAAGGCAAGGCAAATTCAGAGGATAAATAAGGACATGTGGTCGTTATGAGTCCACTTCTTGATCCAAGAAGGCTGGAGCTGGCAAAGAACTCACGTGCTTTGAGTGCAAGGAGTCTGGAGACTTCAAGAATGAATGTCCCAATTACGAAGGACCCTTTGTAGTCAAGAAGGTATTCCCATGCATTACCCTGATCCTCACTATCATGGATGGGGAGGATTTGCCTCTGCCAGTGAATTTCGATGCAGCAAAAAAATATTATGTCTAAAAAATGATGAATAAAGAGCCCACTAGATTGACATTCGCAAGAACAATATAGGCAAAAAGGGATATCTCGATGGATAAAAAAAATAAATGTACATGCAAAAGTTAGTAATCAAATAAAAATAATAATTAAGCTAGTCATAAAAAGACAATCATGAGATTTAGAAATCAAACGCATGTTTACTTAAGGTATAATTGGGAAATCTTTTAAGCATTTTTGTTGTTGCTTTGCAGCAGTGTTTAAATCTCAACTAAAGTTAAATTCTTTTATTCATCTTTTAATAAAACAAAACTTGTAAAAAGTAATGAAAACATAAGATTTATATAATAAATAAATAAATGAAGTTTTATGAAAATAAAATAATACTAAATATTATAAATAATAGAAAAAAATCAATATGTAGTAAATGAGGAATAATTGTTGTATCAGAATGTTGTTGTTTTTTGTTTCACGTGATTTGCATTACATATATACATGATTTCATGTGATATACACGTACTGTATAAACTAAAAATAGATACAAGGATATATATATTGAAAGCACGCATTGAAACCTATCCTATATTTTGTATATAATAAAAACCTATTAATACAATTGATAATAATTTCCATATGAAGACATACAATTGATAAGCTTTGCCTTATTGTACTTGATATGCATTGACCGACTATGTACATGTTTATCTTTGCTTTAATTTTGGTATTAATTAATTGTATAATATATTCCTAACACTCCCCTTAAGTTGGATGTGGGATTGAAATCTCAAGAATACCTAATTTGTCGAGTAGTCGTTTATAAGAATCGCCCCCAAGTGGTTTAGTAAAAATGTCAGTTAGTTGGTCAAAAGACCGGACATATGAAGGAGTGATAAGTCCCGGTTTAATTTTTTCACGAATAAAATAACAATCAATTTCAATGTGTTTGGTGTGTTCATGAAAAACTGGATTTTCGGCAATATGGATGGCAACTTGACTATCACAATAAACTGTGATCGGTTGAGGGTGATCAATACCTAGATCAGAGAGAATGTATTTTAACCATTGTAACTCAGAATACAAAGTTGCAAGGGAATAATATTTTGCTCCAACATGGTGAACTAACCAGTAGTGGATCGACGAGTTATAGGATAAAATGGACCTAATCAGCGTCTGCATGAGCTAGTTCCTGAGAGAAATAAGCTTTTGCCAACACTCCCTTTAAGATACCAAAGAACGTGTGTGGCTGCATCCATATGAGAGGTACATGGAGATTGCATGAATTGACTGAGAGTGTTAACAACATATTGAATATCAGGTTGTATCACTGTGAGATATAATAAACGACCAATGAGACGACGATAGAGTGTTGGATCACGGAGAGGGCTTCCATCATTGGGTCGTAAATGAAGGTGTTATTCCATAGGAAAATCTGATGGTCGAGAACCAGTCATACCAGAGTTAGATAAAATGTCAAGTGTGCATTTTCTTTGACATAAGAATATTCCCTTTTTAGAGCGGGATACTTCAATGCCTACAAAATATGAAAGACTGCCAAGGTCTTTAAGGGAGAAAGACTGAGCAAAAAATCACTTTATATATGAAATAACATATTCATCATTGTCAGTGATGATGATGTCATTAACACAAACAAGGACAAATATGGTAGTTTGGTCATAATTGTAAGTGAGCAAACTATAATCAGAAATTGATTGACAGAAACCTTTTTGAATAAGAGTGGTGGAGAATTTTGAGAACCATTGGTGAGAAGCCTGTTTAAGACCATAAATTGATTTGTTTAATTTGCAAACACATGGTTTCCCTTTATGAGAGAATCCAGGGGGTAATTTCATATAAACCTCTTCATTGAGGTCTCCTTGAAGGAATGCATTGTTGACATCAAGTTGATGTGATTGCCAATTTTTAATGGCAGCAATGGAGAGAAGAAGTCGAATTGTGACTAATTCGACGACTGGTGCAAAGGTATCATGATAATCGATACCTTGAACTTTAGTGTAACCTTTGGCTACTAATTGAGCCTTATACCTCTCAATGGTACAATCAGAGTGACATTTTATTTTTTAAACCCACTTACAACCGATTGTTGATTTTCCTTCTGGGAATGGACATACAATCCAAGTGTTGTTCGATTCAAGGGCTTGGACTTCTTTTGCCATAGCTTCACGTTATTTAGCTAATTGCATAGCTTTAGAATAAGATTTTGGTTCTTTATTTTTAATGAGATTAATGAGAAAAGCTCTATGAGAATTACTTAGATTTGGCAATGATAAATAATTTTCCAAAGGAAAATTAATTTTTGATGCGACATTATTAATTTTAGTGACGTATTCCTTGAGGCAAACTAAAGGAGTATGAATACATTGAGAATAACGACGGTTTGAAGGATTTAATTATGTAGGAGGATTATTTGGAAGAGTTTCTACATAAATTGATGGAAGATTGGATGAGGTATCATCCTCAGAAGAGGAAATAGTCACAATTGTGTCATTTGGATTATCATTGTGACTATTTATATGAGGGCTATTAGGTTGAGTTGGTAAAGTGGAAGACGTGTCGTCAAACTCATAATCAGGAATTTGAGTGCTGATGCTTATGGCATTATTAGAGGGAGGAGATTGAATATCTTGACAAGGAAATATAGTTTCATGAAACTAAACATTGCGAGAGACATATATTTGACGAGTTTTCATGTCATATATGCGATATCCTTTTTGATTAAAAGGGTAACCAACAGAAATACCAGGTTTGGACCGCTCATCTAATTTATGTTGAATATTCATATTTTTAGCAAAACATAGACATCCAAACACACGAAGTGATGAGTATGAAGGAGGAGAACCAAGTAAAATTTGATGAGGAGATTTAGATTTTAGGATAGGAGTAAGGAGTTTGTTTATAAGGAATGTTGCAATAAGAACACATTCTCCCTAAAAAGAAAGAGGTAAGTTCGCTTGAAAGAGTAACGCTCTTGCAACATCAAAAAGGTGTCGATGTTTTAGTATCATTACTCTATTCTGTTGAGGAGTTGCAACATAATTGCATCGATGAATGATGCCACGATCATGAAACCGTGTTTGCATTTGTGTGGACGGGAATTCTGAACCGCTGTCGGGATTAATGGTTTGGAGTTGGGGAAGAAAGATGTCCCCATTATCAGAGTTGATTTGATCGTTTTTAGTGTGAAATCGACAATTTATTTGAGTAAAAAATGAACTAACATAGTGAATGTTTCAGATTTATGTTGCATTAGATACAACCACGTATATCATGAATAATCATCGACAATTGTTAGAAAATAATGTGATCCATTGTTGTATGGTATAGAGAGTAGTTGACCCAAATGTCAACATGAATTAATTCAAAACAATTAAATGAACAAGCAATTCTTAAGGAAAAAGGTAGACGTGGTTGTTTCACACGCAGACAAATTCCACAAATAAAGTATTTATTTGTTTTAATATTTGGAGAATTTTTAACAATGAAATTAAAACGAGACAACGATGGATGACCTAGGCGTGAATGAGTAAAACTTATTATAATGCTTAGAACTAAAAAAAGAGTTTGATGGATGACTAAGGCAATAGTGATCCTTATCATGCTTATTTGATATCGATGCATCATTTAGATAGAAGAGTTTAAGCACTACCCTGACCAATCATCTTCTTTGTTGCTTGGTCTTGAAAAATGCAACCAAAAGATGAGAAAATTGCATCACAATTTGTTAAATTTGTTAATTATGAGATAAATATATTATATTTGAAAGTTGGAATATGGAAAACGTTCGTAAGTGTAGGTGATGGTGAATAATTAATAGTGCTTTTGTGCTTTACAAGCGCTTGGGAACCATCAGGCAATTGAATAGAGATATGAGTATGAACGGGAGAATATGAAGAAAATAAATAAAGATATGAACACATGTGGTTTGAAGCACCAAAATCAATAGTCCATGAAAAAGGAATACAAGTAAATGTTTTACCTGCCAAGTTCACTAATGGTCCCATAGTCTCTTTTTTAGCCAAGAGAGATACAAGTTTTTGATATTGTGTGTTTGACAGTTGATTAGCGGAAGAGGATGATGATGGTTCTGATTTCTTTCGTGGCTTATTTGGAAAACCATGAATCTGATAGCAAGTAGCAATAGTGTACCCATACTTATTGTAATGTTCACAATAAGGACGCTGATGTTTCCTTGAGTGCGACATGGCACTTTAGAGGTATGAATCGCAATTGATTCTTCAGCAGGGAGATGGTGAAAACTGATTTGCTGTTGTTTTTCTTCCTAACGAACTAGATTATAGATATGCTAAATTGATGGAAATGGATCCATCAGAAGAATTTGACTGCAAACAACCAAAAAATGGTCGTGAACTCCTTGAAGGAATTCCATGGCACGATCTTGATTCTACTAATAAAGAATGCTTTTAGCATCACCACAGATACAAGGATTGGCATAAGCCATAAAATTGAGCTCATCCCAAATAGATTTGAGTTGAGTGAAATAAAGAGAGACAAACATGCCTTCATGTTTGAGGGCAGAAATTGAATGTTTTAATTGATATATTTTAGGAGGATTTGATTGAGAGAATCAATCTTTTAGATCATACCAGATTTGTCTGCAGTTTCAGCGTACAAAATGCTAGGACGAATCTCGGTTGAAACCGAGTTAAGAATCCAACTTGCTACCAGATCGTTGCTACGTTGCCATTTATGAATGTCTTCTTTCTTCTTCAAACTGATAACTAACCCGTCAACAAAACCTAATTTATTTTTGGCACGAACTGTCATTGTTACTGTGCGACTCCATGAACCATAATTATCACCAGTAAGTAAAGGGGTAACAAGGAGAATTGAAGGATAATTTGAATGGTGAATAACACAGGGATCTATGTTTGAGGTTGTTGTGGAGTGATCAGTGATGGACAGATTTTTAGAAGAAGGAACAATAATTGTTGGGGTTGGGATAACAGACATGGTGACAGATGAAAACAAGGGTGTCGATGAAGAAGAAAAGAAGCAAAGTGATGGATATTAACCAGGAAAAAATACTGATACCATATAAATAATAGAAACAAATTAGTATGTAGTAAAGGAGGAATAATTGTTGTATCAGAATGTTGTTTTTTTGTTTCATATGATTTGCATTATATATATATACATGATTTCATGTGATATACACGTATTGTATAAATTAAAAATGAATACAAAAATATATGCATTGAAAGCCTAACCTATATTTTCTCTATAATAAAAACCTATTAATAGAGTTGATAACAATTTCCATATGAAGATATACAATTGATAAACTTTGCCTTGCCTTGATATGCATTGACCAATTATGTAAACACCTAGCTTTGTTGTAATTTTGGTATTTGATATTCATTAATTGTATTATATATTCATAACAAATATTTAAAAATTTATAAATAAAAAATAATTTGAATACCAAAAAATTGTAATAGTCGACGTTGCTAAGTAAAATTTATCTGTTAAAATTCAGACTTGTCTTTTGATTCGACAATAATAAAGTAGTAAATATCTTTTTTAAAATGTGTCTCCAATGAGATGTTTCAACAACAAGATCAATATACCATATGTCATCATGCATAAGATCCCTTGCATGGTTTTTATATCTTCAAAAGATGTCGACATTGCCCATGTAAGATTTTATTAGTTAAAACTTTCCAAAAATTATTTCAAGTAAAATTCAAATTTGTATTTTGATTTGACAATAATAAAGTAGTAAAAATAAGATAAATGTGCCTCTAATGAGATGTTTCAAGAATAGCATCAATATACCATCTTTCATCATGTATAAGATCCATTATAGGGTAAACATGACTTTTATATCTTAAAAAAAATGTCCGCATTGCCCATGTAAAATTTTATTAGTTAAATTTTTTTAAGTATTATTCAAAATAAAATTCAAATTTGTCATTTGATTGGACAATGATAAAGTAGTAAACATATTTTTTTAAAGGATAAACATGCCCTAATGAGATGCTTCATTAATAGCATCAATATATCTTCTCTCATCATGTATAAGACCCCTTGTCTAAAAAAAATTATTTTTATATCTCGAAAAGATGTCGACTTTGTCTATGTAAAATTTTATCAATTAAAATTTTCTAAGTATTATTCCATGTATAAACATCTTTCTTAGAAAGATCACGTGCCCTCATTAATAACAACATTAATATGTTGACGGTATTTATGTTTTCAAAAAATGTCACAACTTTACAATAATTAACAAATATCGCAAGTAATACAAATGACAATTATATAGATGAACAAAATATAGTCTTTCGACTTGAAATTCTCTTTTTCCTAGATACCGTTGACGTTCTTCTTTTCCAAAGGAATTTATTTTAACTTTAAAAATATAGAAAGAATATAAAAAAATTAATAGTTAATTTTATTAATAGAGATTAAATAAAAAAAGAGAAGTTTATTAAAAGAGATTAAATTTTTTTGAGTTAGTAATTAAAATAAGTCGGTGATAGTGGTTGTTAGAAATAGAAAGTGTGATAGTCAGTGGAAACATTATACAACAATATATTATTCTGTCCATTTATAAAATAATACTAATATAATTTACATTTAAAAGTAAGGTGGGAATTTTTTTAATTTAAATATTAAAGATAAATACTATAGATAATAAAGTGTATTATAGTCTGTCATACCCCAAAATTTACCCATCATTTTTCCTGAAAAAAAAAAAAAAAAAAAAAACGAAAAGAAAAACGAAAAAAAAAAAAAAAAAAAATTAATTAATTAATTAATTAATTAATTAATTAAATAATTAAAATAAATAAATAAATAAAATAAAACAAATTATTTTGGACTTGGGTCTCCCTCATTCCAAGCCCATTACCCACAAAATTAGTCTATAAATACTGAAGTTTCAGTAGAGGAAAAGGACTTGGAGTTAGACTTGGAGTTTACACGGGGAGATTCACTGGAGAAAGAAGGAAGAGAAGCAAAACACTCTGAGGTTTCCTTGGAACAAAACCTTGAGGAAAAAGAAAGAGAGATAACAGAGAAGGACGGATAGAAACTTTGGCATAGGAACCCTGCCAACCCGGAGAATTCAGAATAAAGAAACCCTGAAGGCAGCTCATCCGCCCCGAAGCCACCGCCGCCTAACTCATTCCGATACCACAAGTGGTCAATCCCTTCAACCTTGAATTGGCAAACAGGTTTGTGTATCTCTATTGTTTATACTTTCAATTGGCCATATCTACACATATAATGCATCATGATTAAATGTTGATATATAATTTGCTTTCGTATGTGAATTTAAATATGCCTGAATACCCTGAATGTTTGACCATGCTGTTCCTGTGATAAAATGCCATAAAGTTCAAGGTTCCTAACATGGGGCTGTTTTTCTCAAAATTCAAAATCCGTGGCCGTTCGCCTGGCCTTCGCTAGGCGAGGCAGAGGCGAACGAGACAGTACCTGATTTTTCTAGTCTGTTTTTTTTTATGTTTTTATCATAGCCATGCATTATTCATCCTATCCTATTTACTGTTGCGATATTTTTCCGGTGTAATCTTCGATTGCACCCTGATTTGGTATTCTGACATGTTTCTTTTTGAGCTTCGAAAAGGTTCACATATCCCAGGAAAAGGTTATTGGCTAGGTATTCCACTTTATTTGTGGGATACCCTTGTGGAGTTTTCACCCTAAATTACCTAATTAATTTTGATGTATTAATTTTAATGTATTAATTTTAATGTATTAATTTTAATGTATTAATTTTAATGTGGGAGAATTCCTCCTAATCACCTAATTAATTGTAAAACTTTGCCTTTGAATAAGTGATCTTGGACCTCTCTTTGTTGCCTTACGATTACGATATTACGGTCATGTCCCGCGAATGTGGGGATACCCTTAACAAAGACCCTTCGGTTAAATCATCATAAAATAAATTATAGTCCCTCGGATGTTGCCTTCGAATATACAACTTTGTCCCTCGATGACCCTCCGATGTTGCCTACGATTAAATGATGATAGTCCCTTCGAATGCTAAGGTATCCTCATAACTGTTGCCTTCAATGACCAATCGATGACCCTACGATGACCCTTTTACATCCAAAGGATAAAACTACTTATTTCTCAATAATAAGGACAGTTTTACCCTCATAAGGATAGGAAACGCCCGTAAAGACCTTGGGTCGGTATAACTCTTAATTGCTGGCTCACAACTTAAAACACTTTTTCGCACCTCACACCTTTCAAAATACCTTTAGAAAATCACCACTTGGTATACATTCATACTAGAATCATTACCGAGTTATATTTTTCTAAACAATTTTCAAAACTAAACGAGATAACCACTTTGTATACATTCATACAAGAATCATTACAAAGTTAAATTCTCTTTTCAAAACAATTTTCCAAACAATTCACAAACACTTTTTTTAGACAAAAATAATATAAGTGATCGAGCAATTAAGAGCCCATGGATAACCATGGATACAAAGGGTGCTAACACCTTCCCTTTGTATAATGTACCTCCCGAACCCAAAATCTAAATTAAGGTCTTTCCTGTTCTTTTCCACCTTTCCTTATTGGATAAAAGAAAAGTCGGTGGCGACTCTTGCTAACCGCGACATTGCGATTAAAACCACAAAAAGTCCAGTTCACCGTATGACAGAACTGGCGACTCTGCTGGGGAATATTTAAAAAGAGAGGTTACCTTAAAAACAAGATCACTTATTCAATTTGTCTGATTTATTTTTAAGGGATTGATTGGGTATGTTATGCTTGAGTGAAAAATCCTACACCCGGATCTAGTGTACCTTAGGTAAGTAGCAAGAGATCATCGCGACTGTCCGGCGTATACTGGAATGGTCAAAATGATGGCTACGGTTAATGTGGCACTTTGGATGTCCTGATGTTCCTCATGTTAGTTGAGGAAATATTTGGCATTCGCGTGGTGTCATAAAAGCATTAACCAGACCTTTAGAACCCTAATTGACTCATCCTGGCCATTAGAAAGTAGTGAGATAACTGGCTTCGGTTCCGACTGGAGTTGGTTGAGACTCGATACTACACTCTTTGAGATTGGACTTTAGGGAAGCTTCGGTCAACCACTTGGTGTTGCACTGAAGTGGACTTAAGGAAAGGTCAATGATTTGAGATCCTTCTAGAACCCGGTTACTATTCTAAGACAGGTTGAACCCACCAAACTTCAGTGGGGAGGGTACTTACCTATGGAACTCATGCAAGCCTTAAAACCTAGGAATGATTGTTGTATGACTTGCTTATGCTTGTTATTTATTTAATATCATAATATCATAAGATCATAACATCATAACATCATAACATCATAACATTATGACATTGCACTAATCACTTCGAGGACTTAGGGATTTAACTTGGCTCTATTTTGTAAGGCTATGGCTCCCAGGAAGACTATCCGGATAAATTTTGTAGTCATCTCTCCTCAACTCAAGGATTTAGTGTCAGAACTTCCTGATCAGGCTCAGTTCGTCAAAAAGCATGGTTCTCTCCTCGATTTGGTTACCACTGGTTTCAAAGAAGATATGATGAGAGTCCTATTCCAGTTCTTCGATCCTAAACATCATTGCTTCACATTCCCAGATTATCAGTTGGTGCCCACATTAGAAGAATTTTCCCAGCTGCTTGGGATACCTATTCTTGATCAAATACCTTTCAGTGGTTTAGAAAAGATTCCGAGGTCCGAAAAAGTTGTCGCAGCTTTACACATGACAAAGTCAGATATTGAAGCTAATTGGGTAACAAGAAGTGGAGTCAAGGGTTTACTTGCCAAATTTCTGATGAATAAGGCCCGAGAATTCTTAAAAGTCATGAATGTCCATGCTTTCGAGGAGATTCTAGCATTACTAATCTATGGTTTGGTGTTATTCCCTAATCCAGATCAATTCATAGATATGAATGCTATTCAGATATTTCTCGCTCGTAACCCTGTGCCTACCTTGCTCGGCGACATTCTGCATTCCCTTCACACTCGTACTATGAAGAGGCAAGGGACTCTCATGTGCTGCATACCTTTATTATCCAGGTGGTTTATTTCGCACCTTCCTCAGTCAGTCTTGAAGAATGAGCAAAGTTTGAGATGGTCTCAAAGGATAATGTCGCTCTCCCACTCAGACATCCGTTGGTGTCCTCATTTCAAAGAAACAATATCATCATTGACCGTTGTGGAGAATTCCCTAATGTACCACTCATGGGGATAAGAGGAGGTATTACTTATAATCCTGCTTTAGCCCTACGTCAGTTTGGTTGTGCTCGAAGAGATGGTCCACATGAAATAATTATACAAGGCACGGTGTTTGACTATGATAACGATTCCCAAGGTCTCCGTCAAAGATTTGTGCGAGCTTGGGGCATGGTGAAAAGAAGTACTTTAGGACAGAAAAACTCTATTCCTATGGAACCTTATCTCAGATGGGTCCGCACAAGAGCTCGTGAACTTGTCATGCCATATCTGGCAGTCGGACCACTGATTGTTGAACCAGAAGCTGAAGGAGGTACTCCTCAGATCGTTCCTTATCCAGATATGCCTACCGATGTTGAAGAGTTAAAGAAGTCCTGGATCCAGTTGAGAGAGGAAAGGGATACTTTTGAAGCCCAGTTCTGTGCTACAAGGAAGAAGGTGTTAGAGCTCACCGGCTAGCTTAATGAGGAACGAAGACTCAATACATATCTTCGCCCAAAAAGAAGCCGTCCCTGGGAGACCTGAGCTTTTATTGTACTCTAAAAGGATCAGTATTCTCACGGTTTTCCTTCAAACAGAAAAATGGACCTCGAACAAACTGTCAAAGATCTCCAGGCTCAGAATGCTCAACTCCAGGAGATGATCTTGAACTTATCCAAGGGGCAGGAGGAACTAAAGACTCTCTTGCTCAAGAAGAAAAAGGACAAGAAATCTGTGAGGCACATTAACCCGGGAAGAAGGCAGTTTACGAAGATCAATATGACTTTAGCACAAGCACTGCAGGGTATGCTAAAAGTAAATTTAATTACCCTCAGAGATCCTCCTGCAAAACCCAACACTACTTCTCCTCGTTATAATCCCAACGCCAGGTGTGCCTATCACTCCGATAGCCCCGGGCATGATACGAATGATTGCTGGTCGCTGAAGAACAAGATTCAGGATATGATCGACGCTGGGGAATTTGAATTTGATCCTCTGGATATTCCTAAAGTCATCACTGCTCCTATGCCCGATCATGACAAGACTGTTAATGCTGTAGAAGATGTGAATAGCGATTGCAACTTGGATAATTGGAAGGCTGAAGACACTATTCCAACTTCCTTTAGTCAGGAGTAATTGTTTGTTGTTTATTCAATGTATCAAATTTGGTTAAATGTTTTGTCATTCTCATAAGCATATTCATATTCAATAAATCAATGGACTTTTTGCATTCAAATATTGCGCTCTTTATCTTTCCTGTCATTTTTCAAATAAGTTATGCTTTCTTGCACACACTCACGTAACAAATTGCGTATCCACATCCGCTCTGGATCCTGTTGATAATAGTTCTACTACTGTTCATTATGACTTCGAAAATCCGATCTACCAAGCCGAAGATGGAAGTGAGGAAGATTGTGAAGTACCTGAAGAACTTGCCAGACTATTACTGAAAGAAGAAAGGACTATACAGCCGCATGAGGAGTCAATTGAAACTGTCGATCTGAGTACTAAAAGTAGACAAGAAAGAAGTCAGAAGCCTCTTGGGGCGCTTGAATTACATTGCCCGGTTTATATCCTACTTGACTGCTACTTGCAAACCTATCTTCAAATTACTGAGGACAGTCAAGAGATGATGAATGTCAGGAAACTTTTGATAAAATCAAGAAGTGTCTCCAAGAACCTCCAATTCTGACACCACCAGTTGAAGGAAGACCTCTAATCATGTATTTGACCGTGTTAGAAAATCCAATGAGGTGTGTTGGGGCAACATGACGAGTCTGGTCGAAAAGAGCATGCCATATACCACCTTAGCAAAAGGTACCGACTGTGAAACAAGATACTCATAGCTCGAGAAAGCTTGCTGCGCTTTGGCTTGGGCTGCTCGCTGACTAAGACAGTACATGTTGAATCATACCACTTTATTGATTTCTAAGATGGGTTCTATCAAATATCTATTCGAGAAACTTGTTGTCTCCTGAAAGAGTTATCGCTGATAATAGTGCTAATTTGAACAACAAGATGGTTACTGCACTCTGCACGCGGTTCAAAATAAAACACTCTAATTCTTCTCCGTACCGGCCAAGGATGAACGACGCCGTGGAGGCTGCTAACAATGTCCAGAAGCTTATACAAAAGATGACAGTAATGTACAAAGACTGGCATGAGATGTTACCATTTGCTTTTCATGACTATCGCACTTCAGTACGCACTTCGACAGGGGCAGCTCCGTTCTCTTTAGTTTATGGAATGGAAGCCATCTTACCAGTGGAAGTTCAGATTCCCTCGCTAAGAATCATGAAAGAGGCGGGCTTAGATGAAGAGGAACGGATTCAGACTCGACTCGATCAGATAAATTTGATTGAAGAGACTCGCGGCTGTTTGTCATAGGCAGATATATCAGAAACGCATGACCCAGGCATTCAACGAAAGGGTCAAGCGACAAGTGTATCAAATTGGCGACTTGGTAATCAAGCGTATCGTGCTACCGCAAACTGATCCCAGAGGCAAATGGACTCCCACGTACAAAGGGCCATTTGTAGTTAGGAAGGTATTCTCTGGTGGAGCCATGATACTTGCTACAGTGGATGGCGAAGATTTCCCGCATCCCGTGAACGCGGACATAGTTAAAAAATACTACGCATGAAAAAGACCCGCTAGATCGACGTATCTAGGCAAAAGTAAGGGCATCCCGGTGAACCAAAAGGGTTCGGGCAAAAATTAGGGATATATATATATATAAATGTACACCCGGCAAGTCGAAAACCTGAAAAGGTGGCTTGGGCAAAAAAGGGTATCCTGGTGGACTGAAAACCTGAAAAGGCGGTCCAGGCAAAAATTAGGGATTAAAGCGTATGACTATGTCCCGTTCTCAGTCAACTTTCATCCAAGTTCAAGGGACTGACCAAGCCAATCACTTCTATCCGACAGCAGGGGATGAGATGCTTGAAGACATAATGGCAGTAGTAGACTTAAAATCAATAGGACTTTTTCTGCATAGCTTTCTCTTTGTTTTTGACAATTTCCTCTTACTAGGATTTCTGTCTCCTTGTACACAATTTGCCTGTTTATAGGCCTTCTTTCAAAAATCAATACAACCCTCTTTCAAAAAAGATGCTTTTGTTTTTTACTTTTCTGTTTTGGTTGCGTAAATGTCCATTGATTTAATTTGAATTAATATGTGCATTTGAATATGACCAATGTTTACCAAAATACATGCATAGAATAGCAATAGCAATTACTACCCTACTTCAGGATCAAGGAAAAGGTCTAATCATGCTTCCAATGAATCCACTACCAATTCTCTTCCCCCCAGCAAGCCTATTTTTTTCCCCAGAAGAAGTTGGCAGTATTCCCCGGCACAGCCAGCTATTCCCCAACAGAGGTCGGCATCATCAGACAGATTGATCATCTCATCCATCCCCAGCCAGGCTCTGTTGAATATCTCTACCATCAGACAGAAATCAGAACCCCCAGCCGAGAAAGGGTCCTCAACACGAATATCTCCAATCAGTAGATGGGGATTTATTTTCCCCAGTAGAGTCCCCAAGCAGAACTTCTCATACGCATAACTCATTCATTACATCCTTTCACAGCATACGCATGCATACAACATTCACATTTATTTTAGCATAACACGAAACATCTCATGCATCATGACATAGCATGAAGCTAACTTTTTCTTTGCAGGTTAATTATCCTCCTGATATAGTCAAAGTAGAAGGTTCATTCAGACAGACACCTTTATCAATCACATTCAAGATTCAGATACATATTTCAAATACAGTTCATGGGAACATTCATTCTGACAACACTTCGATATCCTCCTAGCGATGGCATCTTTAAGCCCATCCCAGACATTTATTGCAAGTACAACGTATACAGATACAGCCTAACATACGGTTCATTCTGATTCAGCTCAACATATGACTCCTTCAACTCAGATACGATCTAGCATACGATCCATTCTGACCCTCAACAACTCAGATACGATCTAGCGTACGATCCATTATGACCTTCTTCAACTCAAGTACAGTCTAATGCACGACCAAGTTAGACCTTCATCTGACCAGATGCTACCTTCGGACAGGTACATTTCTGGATGGTAGTCCAGTATACGGCTACTCCCTTTCCCAGATGCTACCTTCGGACAGGTACATTTCTGGATGGTAGTCTAGTATACGGCTACTCCCTTTCCCAGATGCTACCTTCGGACAGGTACATTTCTGGATGGTAGTCCAGTATACGGCTACTCCCTTTCTCAGATGCTACCTTCGGACAGGTACATTTCTGAATGGTAGTCTAATATACGGCTACTCCCTTTCCCAGATGCTACCTTCGGACAGGTACATTTCTGGATGGTAGTCCAGTATACAGCTACTCCCTTACTCAGATGCTACCTTCGGACAGGTACATTTCTGAATGGTAGTCTAGTATGCGGCTACTCCCTTTCCCAGATGCTACCTTCGGACAGGTACATTTTTGGATGGTAGTCCAGTATACGGCTACTCCCTTTCTCAGATGCTACCTTCGGACAGGTACATTTCTGAATGGTAGTCTAATATACGGCTACTCCCTTTCCCAGATGCTACCTTCGGACAGGTACATTTCTGGATGGTAGTCCAGTATACGGCTACTCCCTTTCTCAGATGCTACCTTCGGACAGGTACATTTCTGAATGGTAGTCTAGTATACGGCTACTCCCTTACTCAGATGCTACCTTCGGACAGGTACATTTCTGAATGGTAGTCTAGTATGCGGCTACTCCCTTTCCCAAATGCTACCTTCGGACAGGTACATTTCTGGATGGTAGTCCAGTATACAGCTACTCCCTTACTCAGATGCTACCTTCGGACAGGTACATTTCTGAATGGTAGTCTAGTATGCGGCTACTCCCTTTCCCAGATGCTACCTTCGGACAGGTACATTTCTGGATGGTAGTCTAGTATACGGCTACTCCCTTTCCCAGATGCTACCTTCGGACAGGTACATTTCTGGATGGTAGTCCAGTATACGGCTACTCCCTTTCTTAGATGCTACCTTCGGACAGGTACATTTCTGAATGGTAGTCTAGTATGCGGCTACTCCCTTTCCCAGATGCTACCTTCGGACAGGTACATTTCTGGATGGTAGTCCAGTATACGGCTACTCCCTTCCCCAGATGCTACCTTCGGACAGGTACATTTCTGGATGGTAGTCCAGTATACGGCTACTCCCTTCCCCAGATGCTACCTTCGGACAGGTATATTTCTGGATGGTAGTCCAGTATACAGCTACTCCCTTACTCAGATGCTACCTTCGGACAGGTACATTTCTGAATGGTAGTCTAGTATGCGGCTACTCCCTTTCCCAGATGCTACCTTCGGACAGGTACATTTCTGGATGGTAGTCCAGTATACGGCTACTCCCTTTCCCAGATGCTACCTTCGGACAGGTACATTTCTGGATGGTAGTCTAGTATACGGCTACTCCCTTTCCCAGATGCTACCTTCGGACAGGTACATTTCTGGATGGTAGTCCAGTATACGGCTACTCCCTTTCTCAGATGCTACCTTCAGACAGGTACATTTCTGAATGGTAGTCTAGTATACGACTACTCCCTTACTCAGATGCTACCTAGTGTACGGTACATTTCTGAAGTGTAGTCTAGTGTACGACTACTCCCTTTTACCATCAGATTCAGCCTACTGGACGGCTCATTCTGCAACTCAGATTCGATTTAATGTACGATCCATTCTGAGCTCCAGCAACTCCAATACGGTCTAACGTACGACCCATTCAGATCCTCAACTACTCAGATGCTACCTAGTGTACGGTACATTTCTGAAGTGTAGTCTAGTGTACGACTACCCCTTTCATCATCAGATTCAGCCTAATGGACGACTCTCTCTTCAACTCAGATACGATCTAGCGTATGGTCCATTCTGATCATTTATCCCCAACAGCATATGACACACTCCGACTCCCCAGCGAAGTCGGCAGCCTAATGGATGACTCATTATTCGGTCTAATGTACGACCCAGTGTGGCACCCATGTCTTCAAATTGGCCTAATGTACGGCTCGATCTGAAGCTTTCGTCATCAAACCTCCCGGATGGCATCTTTAAGCTCATCTCCATCAAGACCAACTGTCGATCCTCAAGTGCAAATTTTGGGGGCATTCTAGTGTTCAATAATCTTCCACCTCCAGACCACGAATGGCATACACGTCATCCTAACTCTCTCGGTTCAAGAATATTGAACAGGGGCAGCTGTCATACCCCAAAATTTACCCATCATTTTTCCTGAAAAAAAAATAAAAAATAAAAAAAAAAAATAAAAAATTAATTAATTAATTAAATAATTAAAATAAATAAATAAATAAAATAAAACAAATTATTTTGGACTTGGGTCTCCCTCATTCCAAGCCCATTACCCACAAAATTAATCTATAAATACTGAAGTTTCAGTAGAGGAAAAGGACTTGGAGTTAGACTTGGAGTTTACACTGGGAGATTCACTGGAGAAAGAAGGAAGAGAAGCAAAACACTCTGAGGTTTCCTTGGAACAAAACCTTGAGGAAAAAGAAAGAGAGAGAACAGAGAAGGACGGATAGAAACTTTGGCATAGGAACCCTGCCAACCCGGAGAATTCAGAATAAAGAAACCCTGAAGGCAGCTCATCCGCCCCGAAGCCATCGCCGCCCAATTCCCGCCGCCTAACTCATTCCGATACCACAAGTGGTCAATCCCTTCAACCTTGAATTGGCAAACAGGTTTGCGTATCTCTATTGTTTATACTTTCAATTGGCCATATCTACACATATAATGCATCATGATTAAATGTTGATATATAATTTGCTTTCGTATGTGAATTTAAATATGCCTGAATACCCTGAATGTTTGACCATGCTGTTCCTGTGATAAAATGCCATAAAGTTCAAGGTTCCTAACATGGGGCTGTTTTTCTCAAAATTCAAAATCCGTGGCCGTTCGCCTGGCCTTCGCTAGGCGAGGCAGAGGCGAACGAGACAGTACCTGATTTTTCTAGTCTGTTTTTTTTTATGTTTTTATCATAGCCATGCATTATTCATCCTATCCTATTTACTGTTGCGATATTTTTCCGGTGTAATCTTCGATTGCACCCTGATTTGGTATTCTGACATGTTTCTTTTTGAGCTTCGAAAAGGTTCACATATCCCAGGAAAAAGTTATTGGCTAGGTATTCCACTTTATTTGTGGGATACCCTTGTGGAGTTTTCACCCTAAATTACCTAATTAATTTTGATGTATTAATTTTAATGTATTAATTTTAATGTATTAATTTTAATGTATTAATTTTAATGTATTAATTTTAATGTGGGAGAATTCCTCCTAATCACCTAATTAATTGTAAAACTTTGCCTTTGAATAAGTGATCTTGGACCTCTCTTTGTTGCCTTACGATTACGATATTACGGTCATGTCCCGCGAATGTGGGGATACCCTTAGCAAAGACCCTTCGGTTAAATCATCATAAAATAAATTATAGTCCCTCGGATGTTGCCTTCGAATATACAACTTTGTCCCTCGATGACCCTCCGATGTTGCCTACGATTAAATGATGATAGTCCCTTCGAATGCTAAGGTATCCTCATAACTGTTGCCTTCAATGACCAATCGATGACCCTACGATGACCCTTTTACATCCAAAGGATAAAACTACTTATTTCTCAATAATAAGGACAGTTTTACCCTCATAAGGATAGGAAACGCCCGTAAAGACCTGGGTCGGTATAACTCTTAATTGCTGGCTCACAACTTAAAACACTTTTTCGCACCTCACACCTTTCAAAATACCTTTAGAAAATCACCACTTGGTATACATTCATACTAGAATCATTACCGAGTTATATTTTTCTAAACAATTTTCAAAACTAAACGAGATAACCACTTTGTATACATTCATACAAGAATCATTACAAAGTTAAATTCTCTTTTCAAAACAATTTTCCAAACAATTCACAAACACTTTTTTTAGACAAAAATAATATAAGTGATCGAGCAATTAAGAGCCCATGGATAACCATGGATACAAAGGGTGCTAACACCTTCCCTTTGTATAATGTACCTCCCGAACCCAAAATCTAAATTAAGGTCTTTCCTGTTCTTTTCCACCTTTCCTTATTGGATAAAAGAAAAGTCGGTGGCGACTCTTGCTAACCGCGACATTGCGATTAAAACCACAAAAAGTCCAGTTCATCGTATGACATAGTCCAAAAAAAAACAATACATTTTTTTAATTATACAATATAATTTGATAAAATAAACAAAATTATTCATTTATAGAATTATAATAAACATGAAATAAAATGAATTGATTATATAGGCAGTAAAATGGATAGTATTTATTAATGTAAATATTAAAAATAAATATTATAGGCAGTACATTATAGTAGAAAAATAGAAACAAATAATAATTTTTTAAATAAAATAATATAAATCTAAAAATAAAATAAGGAAAAAATTCAATATTATAAATAATTGATAAAATAAAAAATAATAATTTAATTAAACAATACTTTAATTACATAGTAATTTTTATATCCATGCACTGCATATTTTTTTAGAAATAAAAAGGGGAGGAACTAAAGTAAAACAATAAATATAAAATATTAGAAAACACTAACCTCATAATTTCCACGTAATGATAATTATGAAAGCTAACCTTAAGTTTGATAACTCTGTAATATTTCAACGTCTCCTTCATTGTTGCCAATAACTCTGAATCTCTAAAGTAACATTGAGTTTTTATTTTATTTGATGAAATAAAGATGGAAAAAGTTTCTCTTTTCATTCTGTCTCAATGTGTGCATTGTGTTGAGAGATAATATTTCAAGTATCCATGGTTTATATGTTTTGATAACAGCTTTTAATGTATAAGATAATGTGACCAAGTAAATATTAAGAGAAAAAAAATATGCTGAATGTGTATCCTATCAATTTATATATTTAGTCTTAAAATATTAATATGAAAGATTAGAATGTTATAATTTTGTTGAATATAATGTAAAATTAGTTTATACGGACTGGACAATACATTATCTTTAATCTTAAATATTAATGTCCGAGCTAAATTTATTTTAACTAAATTAATTTAGTGAAATGAAGGGTCAATTTAAAACAAAATTGTAGAAGTTTTTTTATATTTAAAAGTCTAGAAAGTTAATATTCCTGAATGTCATGAAAGTTATTAATATTTATTAAATATATTATTTCAATTTTCATATAGAATAAAATATTTAAATATAACAAAAAAACTACACTCAAATATAAATGAAAGTACAAAATACAAAAATAAAATAAAAATATTAAATATAATAAATAAATAAAATAGAAGTTATCAAAATATCCTCAATTTTGATACCAAAAATTATTAAGAGACTTAATAATTTTTATATATAAAATTAATTATATTATTTCAATTTTCATATAGAATAAAATGATTAAATATAACAAAAAACTACCCTCAAATATAAATAAAATTACAAAATTATCTAGTTAAAATACAAAAATAAAGCGAAGTTATAAAATACAATATCAAATATAATAAATATATAAATAAAAGAGAAGTTATAAAAATATTCTCCATTTTGACGCCAAAAATTATTAAGAGACTTAACAACTTTTATATATAAGATTAGTTATATTATTTCGATTTTCATATAGAATAAAATAATTAAATATAACAAAAAACTATCCTCAAATATAAATGAAAGTCTAAAATATAAAAATAAAATAAAAATATCAAATATAATAAATAAATAAAAGAGAAGTTATCAAAATGTCTTCAATTTTACCGCAACAAATTATTAAAAGACTTAACAACTTGTATATATAAATACAACATTTATATACTATATTGATGTAAATTTAACATCACCCAAGAGATTACAGATTCCTATATACTGAATGCAAACTAAATAATTTGTCTTAATTAATTAATAAGAAAGTAGTTATATATCCTAACAACCTGATATATATTTATAAGAGAAAAATAAAAGAGGAAAATAATATAACATTATAAATTATTCATAGGTAAGATTTATACTTAAGAGTAACTATATCCAATTTTTGTTGTTCTGGATACTAGTGAATTCTCCAATATGTACATTGTATAATCAATACTAAAAAAACTATAAAAATGATTGTTTCCTCCACTTCTGCTCGCCAACAATCTCTATCTATAAATAGATGGTCACAAGGCACAAATTTTCCTTATCATTTCTACACTACAACATGAGAACTTCTTGGTTGTTGTCTAAATTTTCCTTCCTAATTATTCTCTATGGTGTTGTCCATATTGAAGCTTTCCATCAAACTCATTCTTCTACCTTTAATTTGAACCAAACATATAAGCCTTCTTTTCACTTCCAACCTTCCAAAAATTGGATGAATGGTACTTACTTCAACTTTATTATTTTTACTTCAATTAATTAATAACCTCCTCTCATGACATTACACTCATCCACTTTATAATCACTTTAATTTATCTTATGAGTTTTCTTTTGTTTCTTGTTTTTTCTTACTCTTTGGCATGATATGGTGGAAATATGGAATGGCCTTGCAGACCCTAATGGTTAGTTTTACTCTTACTCTTATACACATATACACACGTATAAACTATGAAGTTAGAGGGTCATAAAACAAACACTCATGTCTTATTAATAATTTTTTTAATTTATAATTTTTAGAGATGCAATAGTATGTCTTTTTCACGTTCATTTTTTTGTTGGACAGATTAAAATTTTAGACTCGCACTCTCATTCATATTTATCTTGTCTGTCTAGTTTTTTTTTCCGGAATATATACTATATTTTAATTATTAATTAAATAATTTTGTATGTGAATTAGGTCCTATGAGATACAAGGGACTATATCATATATTCTACCAACACAATCCAAAAGGTGCAATATGGAGCAACAATAGCATTGTTTGGGGGCATTCAGTTTCAAAAGATCTAGTGAATTGGTTCTCATTACAACATGCTCTTACTCCAACCAAACCCTATGACATCAATGGTTGTTGGTCAGGTTCAGTCACATTTCTCTCTAATAACAGACCAAACATCTTATACACAGGAATTGACAAAAATAACCACCAAACTCAAAATTTGGCCATACCAAAAAATGCATCTGACCCATTTCTTAAAGAATGGATAAAATCATCTATGAATCCTTTAATAGTGCCAACTATAGGTAACAAAATTAACGCAACATCATTTAGGGACCCTACCACTGCTTGGATTGGTGATCATGATGGATTTTGGAGGGTACTTGTTGGAAGCCAAGAAAAGGGCAATAAGGGAATTACACTTTTATTTAAAAGTAAAGATTTTGTTAATTGGGTTGAAAGTAAAACTCCTTTTTATTCAGCCAAAAAAATAGGAATGATGGAATGTCCTGATTTTTTTCCAATGCTGATTAATGGTTCAATTAAGCATGTGCTTAAGATTAGTTTATTTGATGTGTCACATGATTATTATTTAATTGGAACTTATGATACTATTAAGGATGTGTTTATTCCTGAGGAAAATAATAATGAGTTAACTAGGGTTTTGAGATATGATTATGGAAAATTTTATGCATCTAAAACGTTTTATGATAGTGTGAAAAAGAGAAGGGTGTTATGGGGTTGGATTAATGAATCTTCAACTCAAGAGGATGATGTACAAAAAGGTTGGTCTGGAATTCAGGTAACAATAATTGTTTTGTTTTTTTTACGAATTAGTTATAAATGATTTCATGAAAATATTATGAACATGAATGTTTATTAGAATACATACATGTCCAGGCAATTCCTAGAGCTCTCTGGCTTGATAAACTTGGAAAACAATTGATCCAATGGCCTATAGTTGAAATTGAGAAACTACGTATAAACCCTCCTGTTAAGTTGCACTCAAAAGTGTTAAAGAGAGGAACATTGCTTGAGATTTCTGGTGTCACAGCAGCACAGGTAAGTTCCATAGTAATTAATGTGACCATATAGTGGAAGACAACACAGCATGTGACCACAACATGATTACGTTTGCAGGCTGATGTTGAAATATCATTTGAAGTGAATGATCTTGAAAAGGCACAAGCATTAAACCCTAGTTGGAAAATGGACCCTCAGCATCTATGCACTGAAAATGGTTCAAAAGTAAAAGAGACAGGATTAGGACCATTTGGTTTACTAGTTTTGGCTTCAAAGAACATGCAAGAATACACATCAATTTTCTTTAAGGTATTTAGAGCAAACAAAAAACATGTTGTGCTCATGTGTAGTGACCAAAGCAGGTACTTGTCTCTCCTCTTTCATTATCCATCAAATTCTCACCAAACTAAAGTGTCAATCATTTTAAGCAACTTTTTCAATTATAGGTCTTCTTTGAATCACAAGAATGATTTAACCACTTATGGAGCTTTTGTGGACGTGAACCCTATTTACGATGAGTTGTCTATAAGAACCTTGGTAAGTTCTAACTACGACAAGTTTTTTCTAGTGTTCTTTCTTCTTAAGCATTAACAAGTTTTTGTATCACTTTATTTTTTGCAGATAGATCACTCTGTGGTGGAGAGTTTTGGAGGACAAGGAAAAACATGCATCGCATCAAGAGTTTATCCAACGTTGGCAATCAATGATAACGCACACCTTCATGTGTTTAATAATGGAACAGTTGATGTTAAGATCGAGAAATTAAGTGCATGGAGCATGAAAAAAGCAAAGATTAATGAAATACATTAATATAATTAAGAAAATAGTGGAGATGGTGGAATAATTGAATAAGAAGAAATCAGTTTTGTTCTTCTTGTCTAGTTGTTGATGGAAGATGTTATGTCAGTCAATAACATTCATTGTATACTAGTGGCATTTGAAAATAAAAGTAGTTATCATTTTCTGATATATTTATATTATAAAAAATTACTAATTAACTGTGCGGATTAATTTGTAATAGAAAATATACTTAATATGCTTAAATTACTATGGAGATTGAGAATGAAATATTTGCATCCTTGGAATATTAAATAACGTTTTCCATTTATTTCTCATAAATAATATTAGTCTCAATAACATTATTAGCGAAGTAGCGAAGGAAATCGATGTTTTGACGGAGAAATTTTGAAATAGTTGAAAATTATGTTAACCATACATTGCCATTAATTTTTAATTTATCTATTGAATCACAACATAGATATTCTTTTTCGTATATATAATTATTAACTAACTTCTATATCAAAATAATTAGTTAACATGTAATAAAATGAAATAAATTTTCTAATATAATAATTATATTATCTAAAATCGGAATTGATTGTTGATGCCAAGATCATCCTACTTTAAATATAATGACATTCTTTATAGTTGTCGATCTGATTTAGACATGTATTTAAAATAATAGTTTCAATTGGATCATTAACTTATATATATTGAAACTCCTAAGAAATGGTAATAATATCGTATCCATCATTTGACTATGACATTTCCTAACCAATTTTTAATATTCACTTTAATTTTTTGTGTGCACATCAGATTGTTCAAAAGATTAAGAATAATGATGAATGTAGATAGTTTAAATAAAATGAATTAGATGGTGTGTTATATATGTTATTCTTTTTGTTAAAAATGCATGTAAGATTCGACAGAGTCAAACTCAAATGTATCTGATAGCTTTCGAATGAGCTAACATCGACAGAGTTAAATTTAGAATTTACTTTGTTTTGTTAGCTAGTTAAAGATTATTTGGTGTACAAGTAATCTCATCTATAAATAGGGAGGTACCCTACTATTGTAAACAATGAGTTGTTGAACAAAATAAATTAAGCTAGAATAAACGCAAAGAGAAACTCTGCATAATTTGATCCATCTTCTTCCCCTTTCTCCCCAAATTCTAATTTCTCTTTTCTTCCCCATTCCACTTTCACAAATTTCGTTTCTTCTCAAATCATTGTACGACTGAATCATCTTGTAACAAAGGAGTAGTTGAATTACTCAAGTGAAGAGTGAGGAACGAGAAGAACGATCAATCAGAAATATTGGTTCTCGTTCAATCAAAATTGATTCGGATTATCTCAAAGATTAAGGTTTATTCCAACATCTGGTATCTAGAGCACTAACTGTTATTCTTAGGAGGCATAACACGACGAATTCTCATCCGAACGGGCATTTTCAACGAATCTTCAAATCTTCAAAGGTAAGAATTATGAGAATTGGTGTAAGCTGATGAAAGTTATTTTCTATTATCAAGATCTTTGAGATCTTGTGAATAACGTAGTAACACCAATTGGAGATAATACTACAGATGAACAAAAGGTTGCACACAAAAATTTGAATAAGAAAGATTATAAAGCTCTCCTTATAATCCAACAATGCTTTTATCTATACAACTTTGAGAAAGTTGGTGATGTAAACTCAACAAAGGAAGCATGAGACATCATGGAGAAATCGTTTGGACGTGATGAGAATGTGAAAGATGTGAGGTTACAAACTCACAAAAGAACGTATGAATTACTTCAGATGGAAGAAAATGAAAGCATTGTTGATTTCTTCACTGGAGTAACAAGATTGGTGAATCAAATCAAAATGTATGGTGAAATGTTTACATCAATATCAGTAGTTACAAAGATCTTGAGGTCATTGACTCCAAATTTGATCATGTGGTAGTAGCCATAGAAAAATCGAAGGATTTGTCAAGTATGACAAAAGAAGAGCTTCAAGGGATGCTTTAATCTCATGAGCAAAGAATGACTGAAAGATATACAAACAAGACACAAAGTGATGCATCTTTGTGGGCGTATTCTATAACACCCTTCTATACCCCAAAATAATAATATGATATTTTAATTAATAAACATAACCACAAGGGTGTCACACACATCAAAACACATAACTTGCTCCGTAACATGAGTTTCCACATCAAAATAATTTTAAATGCACATATTTATACTCGGGATGTTACACGACATCCAACACATCTGATTTGTGCTTGGGATGTTACATGACATCCAATACATCTGATTTGGGTCAAGTATTTGTATAATAAGGCATTTAGTACCTGTCCTCGCATGCTCACCCCAGAATTTACGATATCATCGCAGCAGAATCACTAATAAACATACCACAATAGTATTGTAACTCAAGACATTAAGTCTCATGAATTTCAACTTAATCGCATAATCAAAAGAGTATGTTAATCAACTCAAAACAACTTAAAATATCCATAACACAAAAGTTTGTAACATCGACAACAATGATACAAAAATTGAATCAAGTGTTTATCCCAATCTGATGTTACATGATCAGAGCAAGGAACCACTAAATAAAAGTGATAAACTACGAAAGTAACTCCAAGGCTATCTTCCACTTACTTCAGTAGTTCTACTCTTGAGTATCTGCACGATTCCCATGTAAAGGAAACATTCAAATAGAAGGGGTGAGAATACGTTCAAATAATAAACGGTGGAAAACAATTGGAAGTAGATTAACTAACAACATCACACATTAATCGCAACAACATCCACATATCAAGTATTCTCATCCACACGTCATAACATCAAAAAATAATCACCAATTGGAACACAAATGCAAATGTACTTGACAACTGACTCAACATGCATATGGTACCAAATTATAAACACTTAGGTCCATTTCACTCCATGATCCCCATCATAGGATCGATTTCCTCTTGGAACCGGAGCACACCAAAAATGTTACCATTGTCATATGCAATGCTTCACTAATTCCTCAGTAGAATTAGCTACTCGCACTTGATCCCCACCATAGGATCAAGGCTTACCAAAACTGGACCGAAGTCCGTACCATGATGCATGAATTTCAACAGAGTGTGATGTCCCCAATTATCACCAAAATCATCGCCAAAATTATAACCCAAATTAATATTAATATTATTACATTATATATGTCAATTATGAAATATATACTAGTAACATTTTATTAACAAAAGAAAATGGCATTGTATCAATATTTCATCCTAACATTTTATTAACACCTCCTACCATACAATGCCTCGTATGGTTCCATGCCAATACTAGAATGATAACTATTGTTGTAGGTAAACTCAATCAATGACAAGTAGATATCCCAAGCACCTTCTTGTTTTAGTACACAAGCCCTCAACAAATCTTCCAACGACTGGATGGTCCTATCGGTTTGATCGTTCGTCTGCGGATGATAGGAAGAACTCAACCTCAACTTAGTACCCAAAAATGTCTGCAAACTCTCCCAGAACCTCGATGTGAATCTCAGATCTCTATCAGACACAATACTTGATGGAATACCATGCAGTTTCACAATCTCATCGATATACAATTCGGCCAACTTCTACAAAGAAAAATGTATCCTCATTGGTATAAAATGAGCCGATTTGGTCAATCTATCAACAATCACCCAAATTGAATTACATTCCTTCGAAGTCTTCAGAAGACCTGCCATAAAATCCATGGAAATGCTATCCCACTTCCACTCTAGAATACTCAACGGTTGCATCATATCCAACGATTTTTGATGTTCAATCTTTGACTTCTGACAAGTCAAATAAGCATACACAAACTCAGCCACTTCCTTCTTCATTCTTGGCCACAAAAACAATTTCTTCAAGTCTTGATACATTTTTGTGGCACCAGGATGAACACTTAACCCACTTCTGTGACCCTCGTCAAGAATGCTCTTCTTAATTTCTGGCACATCTGGAACACACACCCTATCTCTGAACCTCATCACCTCATTCTCACCAACCCGAAAATCACCCCTGTTACCTTGGTTGATTAACGTGAGACGATCCACCAAACCCAAATCAGATTGTTGGCCTTCTCTGTTCCTTCGATAATACCACTAGTTAGCTTCAGCACACCCAAATTCACACCGTTAGGAGTCTCTCCACACACTAGACTCATATCTTTGAATTGTTCAATCAGTTCTAACTCTCGAACCATAATCGTTGACATATGTAAGGACTTCCTACTCAACACATCAACTGCAACATTAGCCTTATCCAGATGGTAACTCAATTCAAAATCATAATCCTTCAAAAGTACAAGCCATTTCCTCTGCCTCATATTCAATTCTTTCGGATCAAATAGATACTTCAGGCTCTTGTGATTGCTGGACACTTAAAACCTATATCCAAAAAGATAATGCCTTTAAATCTTCAAAACAAAAACCACAACTGCCAACTATAAGTCATGCGTAGGATAATTCCTTTCATGAACATTCAGTTATCTGGAAGCATAAGCAACAAACTGACCATTATGCATCAGTACACCATCGTGACCCATCCTTGACGCATCACAATATACTACAAAAGACTCACTCGGATTGGGCAAGATCAATAACGGAGCACTTGTCAATTTCTTCTTGAGTTCTACAAAATTATCTTCACATGCAACATCCCACACATAAGCTTGAACCTTTCGAGTCATCTGGGTCAAAGGCAATGCTAACTTCGAAAAGCCTTTTATAAACCTACGATAATAACAAGCTAAGCCAAGGAAACTTTGAATTTCAGTAGCAGACTTCAGAGTCTCCCATTGTAACACAACATCAACTTTCGACGAATCAACAACAATTCCTCCCCTAGAAATCACATGGCCGAGGAAACTCCCTTCTTTTAACCAAAATTCACACTTGGACAACTTGGCATAAAGCTTCTTGTCTCTCAACACGTGCAGTACAACTTTTAGATGCTCTGCATGCTTCTTAATCCAGATAAGGATGAAAAATCCTATTCATATACTCCATGAACACACCTGAAGTATTAGACACTCCAAATGGCATTACTGTATACTCATAATGACTATACCTTGTCCTGAATGCAGTCTTTGGAATATTGTCTAGTTTTACACAAATCTAATGATACCCTGACCTTAAATCTATCTTGCTAAACACACAAGCACCCACCAATTGATCCATCAGATCATCAATTCTCGTAAGAGGATACCTGTTTTTGACAGTAACTTTGTTCAATTGTCTGTAGTCAACACACAACCTCATATTGTCGTCCTTTTTCTTAACTAGCAACACTGGCGCACCCCACGGAGAAACACTTGGTCGAACAAACTTCTTCTCTAGCAACTCTTCCAACTGTTTCTTCAATTCACCCAACTCTGAAGCCGATATCCTATATGGAGCCATCGACACATGATTAGTACCAGGTACCACATCAATGGAAAACCCAATTTCATGCTCGAGTGGCAAGTCACTGATATCATCTGGAAATACATATGGGAAATTGCACGCAACAAACAAATCAATACTTACAGCCTTATTATTGACTTGTAATGATGCAAACATTGCAAACATTTGAGCGTCATCTTCTAAGAGTTCTTCTACTTGCTTAGCAGATAAAAACATCAGCTCTCCACAATCACCAAACTCTGGGAACTTCACGGTTTTGCTGTAGCAGTTGATATGAACATAGTTGAACTCTAACTAGTTCATTCCAAGAATAATATCGATTTCATACAAAGGTAGACAAACCAGGTCTATTACAAAATTCTTAGCATAAATGGTCAAAGGATAACTCAAATAAACTAACACAGTAGTCGCCGAACCGTTAGCCGGGATATCGATAACCATACTCCCAACCATAAAAGATAATTTTAAACCCAACCTCGCAGCACCCCCAAGCGAAATAAATGAATGAGTAGCACCCGTATCAATAATAGTAATTAAATTAACATTATTAATGAAACAAGTACCTCTGATAAAGTTATATGTCTTGGGAACCTCTGAACCACCCAAAGTAAACATCTACCATTACTCTGGGCAGCAGTAGCGGCTGTCTTCTTTGGATTCTGACATTGCGTACTAATATGACCCTGTTCACCATAATTGTAACATGTCGGACCATCATTCTTGCACTTTGCAACATTGTGACCCGTTTTTCCATAATTGTAACATCTCAGGACCTTATTATTACATTCATTAGCATGATGGCCCAATTCGCCACACTTGAAGCACTTGACAGAAGCGGGAGCCCCTCCACCACCTGTCTTCTTCCCATATGAAGCCTTTTGTTTCCCTTTGTCAGCTTACATAAGGTTTCCCTCGAAATTGTCCCTTCCCTTTATTCTTACTAAGACTCTTATAGTGAGCAGATTAGGCTCTGCTATCCTCATCATAGATTTTACTCTTATTCACTAGTTCAGCATATCTACGAATCTATTGGTATCCAATACCTTGTTTGATCTATGGTCTCAGCCCATTCTCAAACTTAAGACATTTGGAAGTCTCAGCACCAACACGGTTGTAATTGGGACAAAACTTCACCTACGCCTCAAACTTCGCAACGTACTCTGCCACAATCATGTTCCCTTGCTTCAGCTCAAAGAACTCTATCTCCTTCTTGCCACGAACGTCCTCGGGGAAATACTTCTCCAAGAATTCTTTTCTGAACACAACCCAAGTTATCTCTGTACCAATAGCTTCCAATCTCTGACACGCGTTATCCCACCAATCCACAACTTCCTCTGACATCATATGAGCACCAAATTGTACCTTTTGAGCCTCAGTGCAGGCCATCACTTGGAAGATCTTCTTGGTTACTTTGAGCCATGCATGTGCATCCTTCGGATCATGTCTACCCTTGAAAGTTGGTGGATTGTTCCTCTGAATTTTCCCCAAAGCATGAAACTCATCAGAAGCTCCTCCTGCTCCCCCATTCTGATTGTATTTGCATTTTGAGCCATCAACTGAGCAAGCGATTCCAAAGCTTTAACAATAGCACGATCGTTTCTCCCATCCATTCTCTATACCATCAAACAACATTAGAAGAAACAATACATTGACAATGTACACACACTCATCGACTAACAGGGAACTGATATCATATAAAAACCTGGGCGGATGGATCAACTTGCTCTAATACCACTAATGTAACACCCTTTTATACCCCAAAACAGTAATCTGATATTTTAATTAATAAACATAACCACATGGGTGTCACACACATCAAACATATAACTTGCTCCGTAACATGGGTTTCCACATCAAAATAAATTCAAATGCACATATGTATACCTGGGATGTTACACGACATCCAACACATCTGATTTGTACTTGGGATGTTACACGACATCCAACACATCTGATTTGGGTCAAGTACTTGTATAATAAGGCATTTAGTACCTGTCCTCGCATGCTCACCCCAGAATTTATGATATCATCACAGTGGAATCACCAATAAGCATACCACAATAGTATTGTAACTCAAGACATTAAGTCTCATGAATTTCAACTTAATCGCATAATCAAAAGAGTATGTCAATCAACTCAAAACAACTTAAAATCTCCAGAACACAAAAGTTTGTAACGTCGACAATAATGATACAAAAATTGAATCAAGCCTTTATCCCAACCCGATGTTACATGATCAGAGCAAGGAACCACTAAATAAAAGCGATAAACTACGAAAGTAACTCCAAGGCTATCTTCCACTTACTTCAACAATGATATTCCTGAGTATCTGCATGATTCCCATGTAAAGGAAACATTCAAACAGAAGGAGTGAAAATACATTCAAATAATAAACGGTGGAAAACAATTGGAAGTAGATTAACTAACAACATCACACATTAATCACAACAACATCCACATATCAAGTATTCTCATCCACACGTCATAACACAAAATATAATCACCAATTGCAACACAAATACAAATGTACTCGACAACTGACACAACATGCATATGGTATCAAACTATGAACACTCAGGTCCATTTCACTCAACGATCCCCACCATATGATTGATTCCCTCATGGAACCGCAACACACCAAAATCGTTACCATCACCATAGGCAACGCTTCACTAATTTCTCAATAGAATTAGCTACTCGCACTTGATCCTCACCATAGAATCAAGGCTCACCAAAACTGGACCGAATATATATATATATATATATATATATATATATATATATATATATATATATATATATATAATATATATATATATATATATATATATATATATATATATATAATATATATATATATATATATATATATATATATATAATAACAATCCATTTCATTCTTATAATAATAATAATATTATATATTGCTATTATTATTATTATTATTATTATTATTATTATTATTATTATTATTAAACACGTTATTCATATATGTACCAGTAACATGAGCAACTACTTAATATTTAAGCATGCGAGAGTTTTATATATATACTAGTAACATGAGTTACATTTTATGACGTTTACCTATATACACTTAAAATATAGGGATATGCTATGATACTTCAAGTACTATAAGATACTAGTAACAACTACATATGCGCTAATCACATAGAAACATACATCACACATATGGAATCTACATTAGAATAATACTATCATTACTAACATCACAACATCACGACTAGATAACGTAAACACTAACATACTGAACCTAATACATAATTACATACAATTATAACACACATCAAGCAATATAAAATAACAATAATACGATTATAATTATCAATAAATCGTACACAACATCAACACAATGCAACACGTGATCACGGAACATAACATCACTATCACATGTTAAATTGATACTACTATATAATTTGCATATCATCATAAATTTATCGGATTTTCACACAATCAGAAAAACATAATCATACAACCCTAAAAAGAGTAAATATCTCTCTTCTCTAACCTATCATACAATACACCCATAGATGAATAACTTATCCCCCATTACCTTATATTTTCCAACAAGATGCAAACTTCAAGCTCTAAACAATAGAGTTTTCCTTTAGCCCTAGATCTCGCCTCTTCTCACCACAAAATTCTATTTTACGTAAAACTCTTCAAACTCTCTTACTAACTTTTTTATCATTAACCTAATCTTCCTCAATTAGAACTTCCATCATTGCACTCACTTATCCTCTTATTTACCACCATGTCTCTCTTGACTCTAATTTTCTTTTAATAAAATAATATCAATAATATTCTTCATTTTCTCCCTACTATTTATACTCTTCTATTTTATTACAACCAATTAAATAAAGTAGCTATAGGCTAATTATTAAAAATTCTCATTATCTCCATTAAATAAGTAAAATAATTAAATATCATTATTTAATTAAGATGCTCATATTCTAGTTATTTTATTATTTATTAACTAATTCGAATAAAATACTATTTATTTCAATCATTAATTAAAATTCTAATTAATTATCAACAACTATACCAAACTCTTACTCCCTCCATACTTCTATTTCAAGGATACTTACCCCCATAATCACACAACAATTAATCTAAAACATCCATTAATTAAATAAAAATCTAAATAATTCAAATTAATTAATTAAATTCGGCGTGTTACATATTCAACAAAAGAAAAGAAAGATAAAAGAATATGGAATGGTAACAAAAGTTGAGGAAGTTACAACAATTCAACTGATATAGGAAACAAACAAGAAGGTAGTTCATCAAATCAAAGACAATCTTCAAACCAAAACAATCACAGAGATGGTGTTGTAGGTAGAGGAATATGTGATGGAAGAAAACATGATAAAAACCATATTCAATGTTGCAATTGTGAGAAGTATGGACATTATGCAAGTCAAAGTCGAGGAGGTAAGAAAGAAAATCAAGAAAGTGACACAAGACTTGCAAAACATGAAGAAGAAGAGATGTTATTGATGATCATAACGAGAGATGGAGAAAGATTAAAGGACCAATGATACTTGGACTCAAAATGCTTATCACACATGACTGGAAGATAAAATTAGTTTGTAAACATGTGTCCCTCGATGAAGAACAAGGTAGAATTCGCAAATGACAATACCATGGCTTCTGAAGGTATTGTTGATTTTCTAATCATGAGGAAAGATAGTAAGAGGTTAGTAATTTCTAATGTATTGTACAAATCATGCATGAAAAGACATTTGCTCAACATAGGGAAACTGAATAAGAATAATTACAAAGTGTTGATAGAAGATAAGATGGTGAAAGTTCTTGACTCAGATGGTAAGTTAATCTTAAAGGCACATATGTCTCAGAATAGAACCTTCAAGATTGAAATTAATGTGATATAGCACAAGTGTCTGGAATCTGCAACTAGCAGAGATGAATGGCTATGGCACTACACACTTGGTCATCTCAACTTCAAAAACATCAGAAATGTGAAAAGAAGAAACATGATTTTAGGATTACCAAAAATCGACATTCCAAATGAAGTGTGTAAAGAATGTTGTCGAGCAAAGCAACACAAGAATAACTTCAGCAAAGATGGAGGAAGCAAGTCAAAGGCAATTGTTGAAGTCACATATTCCGATGTGTGTGGTCCTATCCATGTATATTTGATTGGAGGTAACATATAATTTATCACATCATATATGATTTAAGTCGAAAATTATGGACATACCTGATGAAGCGGAAAAACGATGTGCTTGAGATGTTTACAAAGTTTAAATATATAGAAAATTTATAATTGTTTGATTTTCTGCTATTTACTTTAAATAAAATAAATAGAAAATTCATAATTGTTTGATTTATATTGGTGATCATCTGTTTGATATTGACATACATGGTTTTTATCAGATATGGTGATTCATTTTAAAAACTATAAGAAGACTAACAATTTATATTGAGTCAAATGGAGATCTTTGATGATTGGTATGTTACAACTATGGTTTAATTTTACAACAAAATTTAGTTTATGCTTGATTATGAAACTTGATGAATTTATGAATCATTGAAACACAACCTTGATAGTGCATTTTGCATATTCAAAAAAGCAATATAGAATTTCATATATTTCTTCATGTTGTTGAGGATGAAAAAAGAAGTTATGAGCTTTGGTGTTGCTGCTATGATGAAGTTCAAGATTTTACAATTTAGTTAGAAAGATATTTTTCGAGACGTTTGACATGTTTCCTTTTGGAGTGTATAATAACTACGTACTATTAAATGTTTTATTCATGTTACATTTATTTTTTAATGTACTATTTGAATAAAGGAATCACAGTTGATGCATTATATTAGTTTAAATTTGTTATTCTCTAAAATGTTAACGATAAAAAATATATGAATTCAAAGTTGACAAAGCGTAATACGAATTCAAACGAAAACCCTTGCGATAATACGAGTTTGTTATTAGTTTTCCTTAAAAGGGGAAGATCCAACATATTCATATGAGAAATAAAATAAGAGAATGCAACACACTCGAAAAAATTGGACGAGCAAGAGGAACCAACTTCTCCTCTTCTTTCACTAAGTGAGGACAATTTTGAAATGTGGGTTAAAATACATGCATTTTTATAGACAATTTTATAAAATCTGGTAAAATACATGCATTTTTACTGGCTTTTTAATTTTTTTTTGGTAAAAATACATACAAACACATCAGATTTTTATAAAATGCAGTTTTACCATTTTTTTTTTTAAATTGCTGGTATATAACTGCTCAGATACTTTAAAAATATGATTGTTTAATTTTTTTAATTTAATTTAATTTTATCGAGGACGAGATGAAGAATCTGTTTAATTTTAACACTATCAAATTTTTTAGATTGTGGCGAAAAATCTGTTTTATTGAATTTTTTGAAAAAATTCAGATAAACTTTAAACACATCAAATATTTCTAAAATACCTGGAAAAATAAATATCAAAATTTTAAATTTTCCTACCATTGAAAAAAATACATGTTATTTTAAGACAAAAATGAGAGGAACATTGTTGGTATTAAGTTAAAATGTGAGGTGCCATATATAAAATTAGGAGTGACATGTTAAATTCTGAAAATAATGGACTATTAAAAACCAGGCCTAGTTGCGGTTATTGTGGCCCATTATCTAAACCCATACCCGCAATATTATAAGTTATTCATATCAGAAACCCTCGCTGGAAACGCAGTAGTTTGCAGCCGCTCAACTTCGTCTCTCACCGATTCCTTCCAAGCCACTCCAAAATGGTTAATTTCTCTCTTGTTTTCAATCTCCTTCAAATTTTAGGGTTTTTTCTATTGTTCTAATTTCATTGTTAGGTCAATGATTATGATTGTGTTTGTTGATTTATGTGTTTTTTGTTTTTGATTTTGTTTACAGACTAAGAGAACCAAGAAGGCCGGTATCGTTGGCAAATACGGTATGTTCTATCGTTTTCTTACCTTTCAATATTGTAGAAAAGGGCTTGTGTTATGGTTTTCGGTTTGAGATTTGTTTGTTCAATATTTATAGTTTCGTTTATTTAGTAGATTTAAGGGTGTTTGTTCTAACCCTAAAAACTTAGTGGGTTTATATTAATCTATGCTTTTGAATTTCAATTAGGTTTAATTTATATTGACTTGTAATATAAATGATTTTTTACCTAAGATTAGTAGGTTTTTTATTTAATTATAACATGAGTTTCTTTGTGTTATGTTGAAATTGAGTTAGAAAAACCTATTTAAAATTAGTGAGATTGATGTTAAGTAAAGTGAGTTTGAAATTTGAAGTAATTGTTATTCTTCTGAGTTTTTCTTTTTTGTACATTGTTTTTTTTTAATAAAGGCTTTGGCTGTTGTTGAATTTGAACATTCTCTATTTTCTTCTGTAATATGTGTGATTAGCATCGTTGAAATCTATTAGTGGTGATTTGGTGTTCGGAATTTGAGTTATTGCTAAGATTCCATGATATTGACAACGCTTTCAAGAGAAGTCTTTTTATTTATTTTTTGTCATAGTAGATATTAGGATTTGATAGTTTTATGTAATATATATTTAATGCATTCTTACTCTTTTATGGTAGAAGTTCTTCTGTTTGTATTTAATGTCTTGTAAATGGCAATAACTGATAAGTTTGTGTTCTAATTTCAGGCACCCGATATGGTGCTAGTTTGAGGAAGCAAATTAAGAAGATGGAAGTCAGTCAGCACAGTAAATTTTTCTGCGAGTTTTGTGGAAAGGTAGTTTTTTTGGTTTTGTTTTATGATTAGGTTTTTTGATCTGCAGTGGTTGACTATGTTCTGAATTTGCCATTGGGATTTCATTGTATGCAGTATGCTGTCAAGAGGAAAGCTGTTGGTATTTGGGGCTGCAAAGATTGTGGAAAGGTCAAGGCTGGTGGTGCTTACACTTTGAAGTAAGAATCTTACTCAGAATATGTTTTCTCAATTTTGATTATTTGCTTGTTATAGTTGCTAAAGTTGTGGTTTTGTTTGTGCTTGTTTTCTGAACAGTACTGCCAGTGCTGTCACTGTTAGGAGCACCATCCGAAGGTTGAGGGAGCAGACCGAGAGTTAGAAAGGAACAAGTTTTCAATCAATTTTGTTGTTTTGTTTTGAAAATCTTGTACGTTGTTAAGATTATTGTTATATTTGATTTGGATTTATGAACAGAAATTTTGAAAGTTGGGCAAGTGTATGAGTAATAGATTATTGAATGCTATTTAGTTTTTAATGGTGAACGAATGAGTTTGTTGCTGTTTTCTTTAGCGGTCTTGTCATGCATACTATTTATTACATTAAGTTCTGGTATAATCAAATGCTAATACAGCTTATGGCTGGTTTGACCTTATGTTTCTTGGAAAATAAGGTTGTTGGATATGATTTTAGTACATTAAACACATGCAATTAGATATATGATTGAAAATAGTGACAATAGTTTGAAATCTGAAGAAATATCAGTTGAGTTATATTATTGCTCTGTAACCATTGCTATGTCTATTATGTTTTCAAATAATTTTACTGACAAATATATTTTCAGAAATCCTGCATATAGTAGTGGACACAACATGAGATAGCTACATCCATATTTGTGGTTTTCTAGAAATTATTTAGAGGGTGTTTGTTCAAGTTATGGAATAACTTTTCTTGAGTGATTTCAGGATTGTTATTTTCAGGAATGATATTCCTTTCTATGTTTAAAGTTACTACTTAACATGCATCATTCATAGTATTCAATTTGTAAACATGTCTCAAGAATCCTTATCTGTGGCACAATCTCTAAGAATGTGGTTGATGGTTTCAAGGGATAAATCACAACTTAAAATCTATTTACACATACATTAGTCAATATATAAAAGATGCACAAATTTAAGTGAATATATTTAAAAGCATTATGCACAAATTTAAGTGAATAACAATAGATTAATACATTCATCCAAAAGAGGAGTTTAGTTATTCATAATAAAAATAGGGTAATGCTAACTTGTGCCCCAAGGGCACATGTTAAGAAACCCACAAATAAAAAATTTCTATTGAAAAAATAAATAAAATTATGAATTATAAGTTTCTAATAAATTCAATATACAATTTCCAAGAATTTATTTTTACATTTATCTCTTAACTTGTGTCCTTGGGGCACAAGTTAGCATTACCCAATAATAATAGCTAAAGAGTTCAAGAATTAATACATGATTCAAACATCAAATGTAAGCTTTAATAGTGTGGAAGCATCCGTGAATTGTATTAACATTTTTGAACCCTTGCAAATTTCTCAAATCTTCTTTTTATAATGTAGGTTTTGACATGCCGAATTGTGCCACGACTCAACCACATTGCGATAAATTTTGTTATGTAATTCAGTTGATAGTGTGCAATTGGATGTTAAAGTGTGCCACAATATCCACCAATCTTGAGGCTATATTTACACACATGTTATTCTTCTGACCCTTTCACGCATTGAGTTGCGATCCTATATGTTTGTTGCACAATTTTCACAAACTTGCTTACTCATTATGCTTTTGTATATTTTTCTTGCTCTACCTCATATCTCCTCTTATCTCTAGGATGACAATTGAATCCATTAAGATAAAATTCATTCAATCCATCCATCAAAATATCCATCCAATCCATCAATTATATAAAAACTAAGTTAATGGATTGGATTAAATCCATCCATTTATAAGAATGGATTGATCCAATCCATCCAACACATTTTAATGATCCAATAAATTTTTTTATCTAATTTAAAAAAAATAAATTTTTTCAAATATTAAAAAATATTTTTTTTGAAAAATACAAAATTATTTTTTTTTTCGAAAAAAAAATCATTTTTTTAAAATACAAAAAACTGATTTTTTCCAAAAATTTTAAAATTATTTTTTTGGAAAATACCAAAATTCGATTTTACTTTCGAAAAAGTTACTTTTTACGAATATAAAAAAAATAATTTTTAAATTATTTTTTTCCAAAAATACAAAAATATGTTTTTTTTCCAAAAAAAAATTTGATTTTTTTAGAAAAAAAACTGAAGTTTTTTTCATTAAAATACAAAAAAAAAAAAAAATTTCTGAAAAATATAATTTTTTCAAAAAAAGTAAGTGATTTTTTTCAAAAGAAAAAAAATTGAATTTTTCAAAAATACAAAAATTAATATATTTAAAAAGACTATTTTTTTAAAAAAAATGGATGGATGTCCATTCATCCGCTAAAAATATGATAATGGATGGATTAGATGGATTTTATTCTTAATGGATGGATTAAATTGGATATTTTTAAAAAACTTTTAGTGGATTGTTAATAGACTAATGGATTGTTTTGATCCATCCATTAACGATCCAATCCATATCCATCCAATCGATCCATTTTGACACCCCTACTTATCTCTTTAACATCCACCATGTAGAAACAACGCATAAACATACTTGTTAGAATTAGGTAAAATGAGACTTTACAGAATTGTCTAAACTCCTAGACTCCAGTTATAAATTGCTAAAATCTTATAATAATAATTAAAATCTTGCTACTATTAAAACTAATAATAAATACCAGTAAGATAGAGGGTCATTATATGTGTTTTCCATAAATATGTGTTTTCCATAATCAACATAATCAAAACATATGAAACCAGATATTTGAATTATGTTGGAGTTTAAGAATTTTTTTTTAAATGTTTAATATAAAAATCACCATGAATTAAAATGATGAAGGTAAAAATTTAATGAAAATAAATAAAGATCTGAGAGTTATTCTTTTCGTCCTCCAATCCAGGTCAAGATATTATTGATATTCACGTGCATTAAATGTTTAATGTAGTGGGAGCTTTAGAGCTCAAGCGACGTGTGTTGTGCGCTAATGAAATTTACCGAATTCATTTTATTTTTAAATTCTAAATAATTATTAATTTATTGATCAACAATAACTGTTAGTCACCGTAATGACTTGTCCGTATTTTTTTTTACCATTCGCATAAGTAACTTGTACCGATTGAAACCTAATTTTGTAAATTTTAACTCAACCTAGCTTATTTCCGCCACTTAAAAAATGCTAATTAGTCACTTAGAGAAACTCTTTAAGAATTTAAGAAGATTTTTCTTAAATAATCAAAATTTTCAAAATAACAATTGTTTGAAAATATTTATCAAAATAACTATTTTTTCAAAAACATGTAACAAAGGCGCCAGATGCATTGGCGCATCCAATAAAAATATTGTACATAGGCGCCACATGCATTGGCGCATCCATGTCCATGGCGCCACTAGGAGTGACGCATGCATATGTATGCGTCACATGCAATGACACATGCATAGTCCACTATATGGAGACGCCAATGCATGTGGTTGCTAGTCCTGTACTTCATATATAAATAAAACATCACCCTCCCATAATTTTTCACATATCTTCTTACTATATCCTTCCATTTTTCTTTAAAATGTCTTCATATTCATATATGTGTCCTTATATTCACAAGAGAAATGTCAATTTAATTTTTTCAACAGTGCAGCCTCCGATGAAGATCCGACTTTGGAATGTAGATACACTCGAACATCTTAACAGAACCTTGAACCGTTGATTAGATGAAGACATTACGAATGGTGAAAAGATCAAAAGAATTCAATGGCTTGATACCATGTTCAACCAAAATGGAGAAGTTCGTTTCTGGATGGATGTTAAAACTGATAGAGACGTTCAAATGATGATGTATACTCATCACAAAATTATTTTGATGGTTGTAATCACATATTTATGTTGTTTATGTGTTGTATTTGTTTGTGATGTTATTTTATTTGTTGTAGTTGTTTGTATTGTTGTTTTCAAGTTTTTATAACTGGATTTTATGATATTTAATGATATTTATTAAATGAATGTTGTTTTAAATATAAAGCAAAATGGTTACAAGCATGAGGTTGGTCAAGAATACCGTCACTCACCCCAGTCAACGAGAAGCCATTCACATTCCCCTACGCAACAAAGTAAGTTTATCTTAAATCTTCTAATTTATTAGACTTTATACTACAACTAACTGTAACTAATATATTTTCAATCTTTTTGATCTAGGTGGTCAGTTAGGGGGATGAACTATAACAGGTGTCCCAAACACACTGTAGTAGTCTATCGCAATCTTTTAGACCACATTGGACCAGACGATGTATTACTACTAAACAACTCTACTTTTATTTTAAAAAATTATCCAATTACATATCCTTTAATCATGTCAATTTCTTATACAGTTTATATTGAGGTCGTATCTGGGTCTTGACCATCAGGTTAACCATGATGATGATACAATTTGAACAACAAAAACATCAATCATCCAGTTCACTACTATGGAGATGCACCAGAGTGACCGTGTGAAACCGCAGTTCAACATGCAACAACAAATTCCAAAACCTCTGACGTGTTTGGGATTAGCATCAACAACGAGTCGATGGTCAATAGGATTATTCCGATTGGAGAGACTTCACAAAAGATATGTGTCGTCGTTGAAAGAAATGACGCCAACACATCTTAAACGTACCAATCATACATGGTGCTAGACCAACTTAACATTTTATGGCATGGTTTAGGTCAGTTACAACACCATAGTTCGTGTCTGAGCCAATGTATTTGATTGATCCACACCAACGAGCTTCGTCAACATACACCCAACAACAAATCCACGTCCAAGAACAATGTCAACCCACCCAAATCCAACGAGCAACCTCACACCATCACCCAACCATATACACCCAACCACCAAACACCCAACCTCGCAACCAATTCATGCCACACACTCAAACTCAAAACTAGGAATTAAACCCTAACCACCAACAACCATACACAACCACCTCATATGTCTATAGCCCGAATGATTCATATGATTCAATCTCATGCAATCATAGCCCCCACTTATGAACACTCAAACATCTCATCGCCACAACACTCAACCATTGCTTCGTATCCAAAACGATTCAATGTCCTAATTCGGACAACCATACCGTCCATAAACCATCCAACCACAATGACCCAACTACGACAACATGGACACCAAACTCAATTACGGCAGGGCCGTTGGCGATAATCCCTAAACTATTCGGGAAAAATGATGACAAAGTTGTTAAATATCGTTGGACCTTCCACCAGACTTTCACACTAGCCACCATTGCATCATGTCAGCACTCAAAGACCCCAAACACCTTAGAAAATCGTGGAAGACCTCAAAGGTAGGTTAACGCACTGGGATGTGGAAAATAAGGGTTTCAATCGGGGGAGTTTTTTTTCTCTTGTTAATTATTATGTATTTTAGCTTTATATCATAATATTAATAATTATTTTTCATTTACTTGTTTATTTTATTTATTTCAATTTTATATAAGTATAACATATAAAAATTAAAAAAAATATTTAAAGTATGCACCACATGGAATGTCGTATGCACTTCATATTTAATCACATTGATTTATTCTACATGTATATGCTATTACTATTGGTGCTTAAGTTCAGTCTCATACGTCAATCTAATTGACGCATTCTTTAAAGAGGTACATGAAAAATGATTATATAGATAAATAATTTAAAATAGTGATTATTTTAGAAATTTAATTAAATTTTTTTGTTATTTAAAAAAAATTTCGTTTAAGAAAGTAAGGTTTCTTTTTAAATGTATGTATTCAATATATTAAAAATTAAAATAAATAATTTTAAAAAATATATTTTCTTTATTTAAAAATATTAATGAGTATCCATGAATTCATTAGCATACTCTTAAATAAATAATCAAAGTAATGCTAGTCCGAGGGGAAATTTCGTCCAACTTGTTGGGTCCTTCATTTTTGAGACTTGAAACGGACGACTTTTGTCTTCGTCAATCCATCCAATCACATACTCATTCCAAACGACACTTCCAATGCACACTTATTACGCCTTTCATTTTCCCTTTCATCAAAATTCACACTTTTCTATCTTTCATCACTCAAACCTTCACCTTTTTTTTACCATTCCTCACATTGTTATTATTTTCACTTAACTAAAACGACGCCTACACGCTTCTTTTAAAACATGAAACGCAACATCATCAACAGCATCATAATCCATTTCATTTCAATATATATTCAAAATCAAACAAAAAATAAACAAGCATAGAAAAAATCGCAACGAACTAAAACAGAAACAAAAAAAATTGAACAAGTTTTGAAGCTTAATGTAATGCATCAAAAGAAATCGGAAATTCAGATCGGAAAAGAAAGCACCGGAATCTCTTCCGATTTCAACCCTAAACTTTACAATTCAATTCATCACAAACAACAACAACACAAATCTTCACCAATTTATCATCACAATCACAAACACAACAAAATCAAACCCTCTAAATCGCTTTCTTTTTTCAATTTCCCCCAATTGTATTCCCTTTCCCTCGCCGCACTCCGCCGTCTCCGCCACCGTCTCCGATTCGTTCTCCTTCTCTCCTTTCCGTTTTTCTACTTTCTACTCTCCCGTCCCACTCACTCCTTCTTCTTCAACTTCCTCTCCGCCTTCGCTTTCTCCGCCGCGCTCTTCTTCTCTCTGTCTCTCAAATTTAAATCCTCGCCGTCGCTTCCCATAGTTCTGACTGTGCAACGGTGGCGGCGGAGGCGCAAGGAGAAAAAGGAGGAGAGGAACAAGTTGCTTAACACGGTGGTTGTGTTAGAGGTTAGGGTTTATTCAAACGGTGACGTTTATGAAGGTGAAATGAAGAAAGGGAAGTGTTGTGGGAGTGGGGTTTATTACTATAATATGAGTGGGAGATATGAAGGGGATTGGGTTGATGGGAAATATGATGGGTTTGGTGTTGAGACTTGGTCTAAGGGAAGTAGATATAAGGGTCAGTATAGAGATGGATTGAGACATGGGTTTGGGGTTTATAGATTTTATACTGGGGATGTTTATGCTGGGGAATGGTTGAATGGACAGAGTCATGGTTCTGGTGTTCATACTTGTGATGATGGGAGTAGATTTGTGGGAGAGTTCAAGTGGGGTGTTAAGCATGGTCTTGGCCACTATCATTTTAGGTAACTTTGTTTTTATGTTCATTTGTAGGATTTGTTTTTGCAGTTATGATCAATTAAATACTGTTAGAATCATCAAATCGTAATGTTCATTTTTGGGATTAGAATTAGCAAATCATATCAAATAGTATTTATTGTGTTTATTCTATATGATGCTGGTATAATTATATGTCTGTGTTTATTTAGACACATTGAATCACAAATTCAACATAATTACATGTCTTCATTGTGTTGTTTTCATTGGTGGTGTGGTGAATAATAGACATATGGTTTGTTTTGTTTCATCAAATGATATATTTTTTCATTTATTGTCTTTGTTTTGTCTGAATCTTAGGATTTGGGCTTCTGTTTTGTAGTTTGGCCCTATATTCAGTAGAATAAGTATAGATTTCAGATGAAAAATGGGATTGGTTTTGTTAGGTTTTAAGGATTAGTAAGCAAGGAAAAGATAAGCATGAACTCGGTCAATCATACATACCTGAGGCCGGCTAGCCAATTAAGATTTGTTCATTGTCTCTGATCATTCTTTGGATTTTAATACGTTTCACCAATAACTAGCTGGCTAGCTGGTGGGTTTTGACACATGTGTAGGGCTTGTAACTTTTCTTTGTTAATAATAATATAGTAGACAGATGGAATTACTAAACTGTACAAAAACTGAAATATTCAAAGTATATATAGCCTGATATTTATAGGGCCTATTTTTTGTTTTTGTTACTTTTAGTTTTCTAGAGTAAAATGTATCTGGTGGTTCTGAGGTTGGATTTAGTTTCAAGGTGCTTTATGCCTCTTCAAGCAAAGTCTAAAAGCATAAATCATCTCCTAAGTTTCTTTCAAGAGGTGAAATCCATGACTTTAAACTTCTAATCTCTAGGTCTCGTAGCAACAACTCCAAATGCAGTGCTGTTATACATTTTAGTTTTACGTGTGGCTAATTTATGATCGGGTAAGCTTAAAAGGCTTTTTTTAGAGCATCTAGCCAGGCCTATTTAGCTACATAGGCTTATAAAAAAGCCTAAGCCTTCTCTATCTGAAAAAAGCTTGGCCTGGGCCTGACATAGGCTAGGCCGTAGGCCCCTGTCAGTCGGCCTGGCCTATTTCCACCTGTAGTTCTAACTTTGACAAATACCTTGTGTGTTGACCATAAGCAACACTAATGCCACATATTTTGTTTTTTGTTGTTGCAATTACATTACTGAGTTTTCTATTAGTTATAGTGAGTAGGATTCTTGGCATGCTTTTAATGAATAGTGGTGCCTAATCCTATTATGTATCCTTCTGAGTTTTCTCACAAGTAGAGTGCCTCTCTTTTAATGAAAATCACCACTACTGCATTATTGTTCAATTGATTCATGTAGGGCACGGTGTACCTCCTTTTTATTTGCTCGCCAATAAAAGTATAGCTCTATATTGTTTGTTAATACCGACTATTTTCACTTTTATAGAAATGGAGATACATATGCTGGTGAATATTTTGCGGACAAGATGCATGGTTTTGGGGTATATTGTTTTGCAAATGGTCATCGTTATGAAGGAACCTGGCATGAAGGGAAAAGACATGGTCTTGGAATGTATACATTTAGAAATGGAGAAACCCAATCCGGTCACTGGAAAAATGGGGTTCTTGACATTCCAAGCACACAGAACGCCACATATCCAGTTTCGCCAGTGGGTGTCAATCATTCCAGAGTACTTAATACGGTGCAGGTACACACTGTTAATTTATTGTTAGATGTCCTTTTCCTAGCCAACACTAAGAGAAAAAAATGATTGATTTCAAATATTTTCTAATGTTTTACACATTGGCCTAGAATAATCTGAATAATGTACAAATCATTTCTGTGTTTAACATTGCATGAATAATTCTTATGAGATACTTTGTTTTTATGCTTGAAAATTCTGATTTGTATCTGTTGTGCTTAAGTGTAATTCTTTATTAGTAAAATTTGTCCTGAATTTTGACTACATATGAAGGAAAATTTGTCCTGAATTTTGACTGAATTCTACTAGACTAAGGGTTTTTGTTGGATGATAAGTGGTAGGAGTTATTTGATCGACCAATATTCAATAAGCATGCTATCTCATTCTGTCGAAATTTCTAGCTCTAAAGCATTTTCTATTTTGTAAAAGCTTGAGATTATGGACAGTAATTGTACATTTTCTTCTTCTACATGGTTCAAATTAGCTCATTTGTGTAAAAAAGGATAGAAAACAAGACTTTAAAAACTGTAAACAGATAGATAATTTGCAGTATTGTGAGCTTTCATTATTAACTACATGGTTCTTTGTGAACAAACAGGAAGCTAGAAGAGCAGTTGAAAAAGCCTATGATGTAGCCAAGGTAGATGAAAGAGTGAATAGAGCAGTATCAGCAGCTAATAGAGCAGCCAATGCAGCTAGAGTGGCTGCTATCAAGGCTGAAAAGAATGAAATACAGCAGGTTAACAACGAGAGCATCTCAATTCCCATTTTGTAACGCTATCAACTACAACTTTTGTTTTATACGATTAGCATGAGGTTGTGGAAGTGATTTTTAGCTAGCTACTCTTGTGTAAACTGCCATCATCTACACCATTTATTGGCTGAAAGCAAGCAGATTTATCATCTATCTGCCTCGAGTATTGTATAGAGGGAGGGAAAGTGATTAGTGACGATGTTCATTCATATGCTAAAACTATGTGCATTAGTTTTATTCTCTTTAATTTTGCCTATATTTTTGTAAATTTATGTAGCTGTATATGCTGGTGAAATGTTGTAAGATAGCATGGTAAAAATAAGAAGAGAACCATCTTTCATAAGATGTTCGTTCTATTTTGCCGGATTGATAGTTGCTTTTTTTGAGTATGAGGTGTGTTTTTTACTTCCCGTTAATGAGCTGATTATTGGTTTAAATGGTTGGGAGTATGTTCTCCACCTCATCATCATGCTAACAACATATTAATGTTAGCCAAGTTGTTGTATTTAAATGTTAAAATCAACTTAATTTTTGCTTCAGCTTGACGCATTAAAACTTGTATGATGAGAGTATAGACTAATTAAGAGCCAACAACTATGTGTAGCAAAATCATTTGGTCGTGGCAGAAGTTGTAATTGAGCTTGAGTAATCATCGTCTTGGATTGGCAAGTTAGGGGTATATCCAATCATACCTTTTATTGTCCGTAGAGAGCTTGAAGATAACTTTGTTTTTTATTTTTAAAACTTGATATCCGGTCTTGAGATTGTTTAATTTAAGAGGAATTTTTAAAATTTGATATCGGGTCTTGAGGTTCACTCATTTAAGAGGGTTAATTTTGTGTCTATTAAATCCATTTAAAGTAAGAGTAAAATTTTGTTTGGACTATTCAAACATTCGAAACTGAGATCTTATAAATGTTTTTATTTTAGTTAATTATAAAGATTTTCTTTTTTTAATATAAGGCTCTATGTAAAGAGGGAACAGGGCCAAGACATGAGATTTCAGACATAGTTATCCTGTTTCCTTGTATATTATAAATAAATTCAAACCTGTGTACTATTGTTTAAGCAATTTGGCATTGATGATAATGCCACTATTGCTGACCCATGGCTTATCACGGAGCAAATTTAATAAACTCTTTCACTCGCTTCTACGTTTTAAATCAAATCTGTTCTTCATTTATTTCTTCAAAATTTATCATCTGTTAAACATTATTAATTCTGTTTCAAAATAATTATATATTTTATAAAATTATTTGTCTTAATTAATACTCTCAATTTATTATACGTTATACATTATTAATTTTATTTTAATTATATCATCTAATTAATATTTTCAATTTATTATTCTCTCATTTTATATTTATGATAATTTGAATACACGGATAATAAATAATAAATAATGATAGTTTAATAAAAATGTTATCCTCTTTTTTTTATTTATTATATTTTCTTGTAAAATGACCTATTATGATAATTATTTTGAGATTGAGAGATTATTATTTATTCTAACATTGATAAATAAAATGTAAAATAATCAAATAATATTGTTAGTGGCCCTATCCAATAGGGGTGGAAGAGATAAGGTGATGTAATTTGGAGTCTTTTCATTACCATTAAAATCATCATATTATTAGTTATGCTGACTAAGTTCGAATGTAAAGCTTATAAATTTAAGTTCATAAAATCCTATGATCAATTAGAAATTTGTCATATAGATTAAGACTAGACAAGAATGAATGATACTTAAAAATTAATCCAACTGATTTCCAAATTTGATGCTAAGGCAAGTATTAACACGTTATAGGATTGTGAGTGGCAAGGCAGGCACAATTTTGTTTGGCACGATATGGATTAAGAAATTTGATCCACAAAAAATCGACCCTAATCAAGAAGGCTAGTCTTAAAAACTTGGAGGATTTGTGTCGAGTTTTCAAACATTAGTCAAGCATTTAACTCACATGGATTGCTCAATACACCTCATTATTAGTTACTTACACGATTAAAATTTAAAAACAACTTTCATTCTAAATTTTAAAATTTGAATACTCTTAAATCATCTCCTCTCCGAAACACACTAAAGTGAATATAAAAAAACTATGAACTTTGAAATCTATATATGGAGATTGAATTCCGGATGCCCTAACACAACATATATGTTCATTTTATAAGCTACACAATTTAAAAATACTCTGGATTCTAATATTCGAACCACCTATAAAGATTGGAATCCATATGCTTTTGTTTAAGTATTTGAGTCGTTTCCTTTACCTTTCCATATTTATTTTTTCAAACAAAACAAAATTATAGAACTAAAGGGCTCCTCCTTGTTTGTGTTCTCAGAATTTAATCCATCATTTTCAAGTATTCTTAGAACTTATGTGCCTAATGATTTCTCGAGAGACCCCTCAGACATTTTTTTCTTCCTCTGTATCCAAACCATGCTGCCAGGAACATGTGAGAGGAGAGATATCACAAATCTTTAATTACTTTTTTAAACACCCACATTATAATATTAATAGATCTGACGATGAATGTAATTATTTTTTGTAGTATCGTGATATGTTAAAATATATCAGTCATGGTAAGAAGGTTGCAAAGCTGACGTAACCTGATGAACAATGGCTCTAGAATGTCTAGCAACTATCTGAGATTTCTTTTGATTTTGGATCTTTTTCTAATTCTGAGGGAAGTTTAGTCTTATGTGCTATTTCTTTCCACATTGGAAGCATATTGGGATGAATGATGCTCTTCCTTCGTTCTTTTATTGCTTCTCTTGTTGTTTATCACATTTTGTGAATCTTCTGAAGTTCTGAATAATTAAGTTCATCTCATAGTATGCATTTTTTTCTTTGATTTTGAGAGATAAGGTTTTCTTTTTCTTGTCACCTTCCTCATCATCTGAAAGTATCTTTAGCTCCATATCATAGTCCTGCAATTTATCGAAGAGAGTAGCCAAGTCCATGGATGACTTAGATTTAGAAATCATAATAACTTTGAGGACTCAACTGCAGTTTAAGCATCTAAGGACTTTTACAACCAAGTCCCCATTTTAAATTTTTCTCTCAAAGGGTTCTCATGTGATTAACGACGCGGGTAAAACGTTTTTGCATATCATAAATATTTTATTATGGTATTATTCTTAAGAGTTCATACTCATGAGTCAATGTGTTTATCATTGACATCCTTATCTCACTTGTACATTCATGGATAACTTGGAGGGTGTCCCACTATCAATCTCACAATGTGAAACAAATAAAAACTCATCAAGACGAAGAGCGGTAGTGACACTAGTCTTAACTTTTAGACAACGTTGCACCTTATCTCTTGTCTCTTTGGTCCAATCATCTTCCTTTTGTTAGACTTGTGACTCCATACAGAAAGGATGAATTATGAATTTTGAAAAATGTTGGTTGAAAACAACATAATTTGAAAAATCAGAGTTGAAAAATATTTTGTAAAACAAACAAGTAAATATGCAGCGGAATAAAACTTGAAGATACATTTTTTTTAATATTTTAAATTTGATATCCGACCTCAAGGCTTTTTATTTTTAAAATTTGATATTTGGTCTTGAGGTCGACTAATTTAAGAGGATCAGTTAGGGGTGGCAAACGGGCATGCCCGTCCCGTTTAGGCCCGTCCCGCAAAAGCTCGGAAAAAAACGGGGCGTGACGGGGGATCATAGTTGAGGATGCGGGCCTAAAACTTAGACCCGCCCCGCAAAAAAGTGAGGACGGAGCGGGAAAAGCCCGCGAGCACTGCACTCTTTAAGCCTAAAAATGCAAAAATTTATGTAAATACACGTGTCCGCAAAAGCCCGCGAAAAAAACGGGGCGGGGCGGGGTGGATACATTTGAGGGTGATGGCCTAAATTCTTGGCCCGCCCCACACAAAATTGCGGGCAAAACGGGCATGCCCAGCGGGCCGAGCCCATTTTGCCACCCCTAGGATCAGTCCTATTGTCCATTCGGATCATTTAACGTTAGAGTAAAGTTTAGTATCGATCAATCCAACACAAGATTTATTATCACTTAACAAAATTCGAACCTGAAATTTTGAGAAAAACACCTTTTAAGATTCAAACTTTCACCCAATATGTCAAACTTTGATATCCGAACCTTTAACATTAACTTGAATCATGATTCCGTGGAATCGGAAAAAACTACCAAACCATTCATTTATATTTATGTTTTTAGCTAATTATAAGACTGTTTATTTTTAATAGACAAAATATCCTTTTTGGTCCCTTAACTATACCCTTAAGTTCAGATTGATCCCTTAATTTTTGTGTGTCACCTTGATCCTTTAACTATTAAATAGATGCATATGAGTCCATTCCGTATGTTTTCCTCAAACGTCCGTTTATTTAAGCTATGTGACAGCTGAGTTGGCAATGTTTGAAGATGAAGACGCTCAACAGGATTTGAAGGTTGAGCTCCTAGAGAAAGCCAATACCTAAAACAAAAAGAAGAAAACAACACTATCACCTATTTACTTGACTCAATCAAAGTTGATACCCATTCTTTTGCCACCATCTTAAACATGTAAGGGATTGTAGTAACCGATTACTTCAAGGTGTTTTCCGTCTCTTGAAGATCTTCTATCGGCAACCATCACATGATAGAATGACTTTTTTTTTATCCTAGACACAATAGCCGAATCTTAACCATCATTTTCCCCCAAATTCAGTTCTACTTCTCTCCATCAATGTCTTTCAAATCCAGTCGAAAGAAACCAGATGAATCTCTCTCTGTCTCGTGTAACAATAGAACAAATCAATTTCAACATGGGAACACAAAGCAGAAAATAGGAACAAACAAAATGTAATTAAGGAGAAAAACAGAATACAAAGCTAAATAGAATAAAAAACTAGGAATGATTAAGAAGTGGAACAGAGAGAGAGAGAGAAGAGAGAGAGAGAGAGAGAGAGAGAGAGAGAGAGAGAAGAGAGAGAGAGAGAGAGAGAGAGAGAGAGAGGAGAGAGAGAGAGAGAGAGAGAGAAGAGAGAGAGAGAGAGAGAGGATAATGACTTAGTGACAAGTGGATTTTAGCTGATTGAAGATGATCTACCATTATGAACTCAGCTGCCACATAGCTTAAATAAACGAACGTTTGAGGAAAATAGACGGAAGTGACTCATATGCATCTATTAAAAAGTTAAAGGACCAGGGTGAGATGAAAAAAAATCAAGGGATCAATCTAAACCCAATGGTATAGTTAAGAGACCAAAAAAATATTATCATTTTAATATAAGGCTCTGTCTAAGGGGAACAAGACCAAAACATGAGATTTTAGACATAGTTTTCCTATTTTTAAGTGTAATATTAATAAATTTAAACTTGTGTACTACTTCCTACGTCTCACAATGAGTGATCCATTTGGAATAAATAAGTATCCTAAAATGAACGATTAGTTTCAATTTCCAACGCATATTTTTCAATTCTATCCTCTACTTAATATTACTTTCATCATTCCCAGGACTTGATTAGTGATATCTTAATAGAAATGTCATTATCTCTATTTCGTTTATTCCTTTTTTTTAATCTGTGTGAAATGGACAACTGAATCATTCATTGTGGAACGGAGGAAATATTGTTTAAACAATTTGACATTGATGATAATGTCATTATTGCTGACCGGCTCAAATATGTACTCAGTGCTTCATACGGTACAAAATATGTCATTTAAAAAAAAACTAAGATACAAATATATTTTTATAATTTTTTAAAATATAATTATAAAAATAGTATAAAATAATTATATTGTTAAAAAAATAATAGGAACGAATTATATTGTTTAAATGAATTGGAATTATATTGTTCAAATTGATTAGGTTCATATGTAAAGCTTATCAATTTAAGTTCTTAAAGTCCTATGTTCAATTTGAAATTTGTCATGCAGATTAAGACTAGACAAGAATCAATGATACTAAATATTAATCCAACACGTTAACGAATTGTGGGCCGCAATTAGGCAGGCACAATTTTGTTTGGCATGATTTGCATTAAGAAATTTGATCCACAGAAAATTGACCCCAACCAAGAATGTACGTAGTCACTTAAAAAACTTGAAGGATTTGTAAGCAGCACCAGTCTAACTCATTTAGAGAGACATGGTTTTATCCATAGCTTCCAAAATGAGTCTACCTTTTTAGAAATATTAGTACTAGTATTAGTTATAAATTAATTTCAAGTTAGTTATAAATTAGTTATACCAAATGCGAGTTGGCTTTTAATAGTAAGTTAGCTATACATTGGTTAGTTAGTTATACTCTTAATTTATATATAAGTATTGGTAGTGTTAGATCAAACTTCAGTCTTATCATGGGGGATTTGACTGAGTCGAATGTGTATGTTGTAGTCGAAGTCTATTCAAACATGCAGTAGTCTAAGTTATATATATATATATATATATATATATATATATATATATATATATATATATATATATATATATATATATATAATATATATATATATATATATATATATATATATATATATATATAATTATATATATATATATATATATATATATGAGAGTTATCATCACACATAACTTACATATGTTAGTAGTCTATAAATAGATTGATTCTCTCACTTGTTAGATGAACATTGATTGTTGTTATTCACCTGTTATCTTTTAGTCCTAATTGAGTAAATGAATAGAAAAACAGTTATAACCAATTTTTTCTTCTTCTTCTTCTTCTTCTTCTTCTTCTTCTTCTTCTTCGTAAAACTGAACAATTTCTTGGTTGTTCAAGAAACTCTCTCTTTTTCACAAATTTACATTTTTAATTGGTATCGTTTGTTACAACAAACTAGTGCGGTGAACGTGGATTAAGATGTCATCAACGAAGTATAAGATTGAGAAATTCACTAGAGTGAATGATTTCGATTTATGGCGCTTGAAGATGCAAACTCTTCTAGTTTAACATGGTTTGTTAGAAGTGTTGAAAGGATCAGAGAAGATGGATGCTTCCCTAACAGAGAATGAAAAGACGAAGATGATTGAGAAATCCCACATTACCATCATATTGAACCTTGGTGATAAGGTTCTCCAGCAGGTCTCGAAAGAGAAGACAGAAGCAGGTGTATGGAGCAAACTCGAAGGGTTGCACATGACAAAATCTCTGGTCAATTGTCTATACCTGAAGCATGCTATATATTCTTTCAAGATGAATGAAGACAGAGTATTGACGAAGCAATTGGATATGTTCAACAAGCTGATTCTTAAGCCAGAGAATATCGAGGTTAGTATCGATGATGAAGATCAAGCGTTGTTATTGATGTATGCTTTACCTAAATCTCATGCTCATTTCAAATAAACTCTCTTGTATGGAAGAGAGTCCATGACCTTTGAAGAAGTTTAATCAACCTTATCCTCTAAGGATTTGAACGAACGAAAGGAGCAAAAGCCATCGTCTATTGGTGAAGGATTGTTAAGGGAAAATTCTCAAAGAAAGATGGTAGGTTTGATAAGAAGAAAGGTAAAGGACAACAAAATTCTTATGGTAGTGATGCTCCTGCAATTGGGTGTTATCATTGTAAGAAGGATGATCATATAAGAAATGTGTGTCCTGAACATCTGAATAATCATGGAGGCAAGGATAATGAGAACACAACCATCATGTAAAATGATTATGAATCATATGATATTCTTGTGGTTTCAAACAACAACTCTAGCAAGGAGTGGATTATGGGTTCAAGGTGTATTTGGTACATGACTCCAAACAAAGAAGTGTTTGAGGAATTATGTGATCAAGATGGCAAATCAGTGCTTCTAAGAAACAACAAAGCCTACAAAGTTGCTGGTATTGGATCTGGGAGATTCAAGCTCCATGATGAGTCAATACAGTTGTTGACTGGTGTCAGGTATGTACCTGATCTTAAAAGAAATTTGATTTCTCTTGGTGAATTCGACAAGAAATGATATCTTTTCAGAGGAGAGCAAAGTATCCTAAGAGTCAAAAAGGGGTCGAAGGAAGTCTTGAGAGGCAGAAAGAAGTAAGGCTTGTATGCCCTTGAGGTTGGGGTTGTAAATGGTTATGTAGATTTCGCATCCATGAAACCTGTGTTGAAGATGTAAATATGACACATGAGATTGGGGCATGCAAATGAAATGGGCCTGTTCGAATTAAGGAAACAAAATATTCTAGGTGAGGACATGCTCGAAAAACTAGAGTTTTGTGAACCTTGTGTATTTGGAAAAGCTTGCAGAGTGGAGTTTAATAAAGGCAAACAAAGAACACACAAATCTCTTGATTACATTCATTCTGATCTTTGGGGGCCTGCAAGAAATCCTTCACATTCAGGTGCAAGGTTATTCCTATCTATAGTTGATGATTATTCATGAAAGTTGTGGATATTCATTTAGAAGACTAAGGATGAAACTTTTGAAAATTTCAAAAGTTGGAAGACTCTGGTTGAAAATCAAATTGGCAGAAAGTTTAAGAGATTGAGAACCAATAATGGCCTTGAGTTCTACAATGAAGCTTTCGACATTTTTTTTATATGTATGGTATTGCAAGGCACATGACTACTGCGGGTACTCCTCATCAAAATGGCCTAGCTGAGTGGTTTAGTCGAACAATCTTGGAAATGGTTAGATGTATGTTGGTTAATGTTAGATTGAAGAAGTTGTTTTGGGCTGAGGTTGTGGTGACTGCAACATACCTGATAAATAGGTGTCCCTCGACTGCCTTGGGGATGAAGACACCTGAAGAAGTTTGGTCGGGTCATCCACCAAATCTCGACAAACTTAGAGTATTTGGCTGCGTAGCCTATACTCACATTAGGCAAGACAAAGTCGAACCTAGAGCTCTGAGATGGATGCTCCTTGGGTATCCTAAAGGAGTTAAAGCCTATAGGCTGTTGTGCCTAGAAATAGTTCATAAAAGGTGTATCACAAGTCTTGATGTAGCTTTCAATGAAGCAGAAATGGCTTTCAAGAAAATTGATGACTTTGGTCGAAATGCAAATATCTCTGAAAAAGAGCTGTAATGGAAAGAGATTCCTGTTGAGGTGGAGCATATTGATGCTGAATTGCATAACCCAGATGAAGTCGAGAAAGAAGCACAAGATACTGAAGATACTAAGGAAACTATTGATGACTACCTGCAGATAAGAGATAGGTTAAAAAGAGTCATCAAACCACCTCAGAGACTTGGTTATGCAGATCTTATAGTGTTTGCTTTATTCTCTGCTAGTGAGGTACTTGATGGAGATACTAGAGATTACAAGGAAGCTGTAAGGAGTCGGAACAAGATTGGATGGATGAAATCCACATATGATGAGATGAAATCTCTTCATGATAACCACAATTGGGAGCTGATCGAGAAACCTGTAGAAGCCAAGTTAGTCAGGTATAAGTGGATTTTCAAGGTTAAGGAAGGAATTAAATGAGTATATATAAGAGATTTAAGGCAAGGTTGGTTGATAGGGGTTCAATCAGAAATAAGGAGTTGACTGCAATGATGTGTTCTCACCTGTAGTAAAGCATATACCCATTAGAATATTGTTGGCTCTGGTGGCAAACTTTGACTTATAACTTGAATAGATGGATGTGAAGACCGCCTTCCTGTATGATGATCTAGATGTAATAATAGTAATGAAGCAACCAAAAGGGTATGCAGAAACAGGCAAGGAGGATTATGTGTGTAGGTTGAATAAGTCATTGTATGGCCTGAAACAATCTCCTCGATATTGGAATAAGAGATTTGATAAGTTCATGACACACATAGGTTTCACTAGGAGCTGGTTCCGACCACTGTGTTTACTCAAGATTTCGACCTGTAAGTTCACTTGTTATTTTGTTTCTTTATATGGATGATATCCTCATAGCTAGCGATAATGTCGAGTATCTAATGTTGGTGAAGCCACATTGCTCACACCTCTTTAAGAGCATCCTCTCGTGAAAAGTAGCACTTTGATAATGGTTTTTATAGACACATGACAAAAGAGAAGAACTACTTGAAAGAGGTAAAACCCTATACTAACAGTTATGTTACTTTTGGTGATGACGCTATAGGAAAAATCATATAAAAAGAGAATCTGGTTTATTCAAGCCTTCCAAATTTGGAAGATATTCTTTTGGTTGAAGGTCTGATTCCTAACCTCATTAGTATGAGTCAACAGTGTGACCAAGATCTTTGTGTCAATTTCAATCGTTTTGAATGCATTATCACAAACAAAAGTAAAAAATAAATCATGAAAGCTACACGATCTTCTGACAACAGCTACATGTGGAGATCTCAACCAAATGACCAACCCATGACCTGTCTGATCACTAAAGAGGATGAAACTTAATTATGTCACAAAAAACTTGGTCTTATGAATCTCATAAGCATGAGAAAAGATATATCTAATAAGGCCATAAATGGTATTCCTAACCTATATTGGGGAGTGTAAGACCCCAAATTTGACCCTAAGATCCCTCATGTAATTTCATCATAAGCACTAGCATTGGGATCACACCTTGGCATCCTCCTTACCCCTCATTCATTGAGTTTATTTTGGGAGAGATCACCAAGCACTTTGTGATTATATTATACTTGTATTTTATCATTTCACTAACCAAAATACCAAAAATATGTCTTTGCATTTGTCTAACTTTTTTGTAGGAAGGACATGATTCCATTGATTCATCAAGTTCACATCTAGGGTTTGAGACCCTCATGAACAAAGAGCATAACCAATAATTGATTCAAGAATGGTCATTAACATAATATATGAGTTCCAATATTCTATACATGTTATATTGATCAAGTTTTCTTCAAGAGTTTGAGGGTGATTTGCCTTGGAAACCCTAGTTTGACTAGGTATCTTGAGTAACTTCTCCAACAAGCTATCTCACCAATTGATCAAATTTCTCAAGGGACACTTGAAATTTAATCATCTTATGCATATATGATCTACCATGAGCCAAGAAAGTCAAGAGGACTAGAAGTTAGCAAGTTGGTTGATGGTGGTTGGCCAGTTGGATTCATCTGATCAAAACTGGGTCTCCCTAGACCCTATCTCCTACAATTTTCACCATATGAAAATGATTCTAAGATAAAACTTACTCTAAATGACATTCCAAACAACTTTCATGTTGAGACCTAGAGCTAGTTGTTCTTGGAAAATCATTTTCTATGTTGAAACATTATAGGTCATTTTGTCTAAACCCTAATCTGAAAGTCAACTTCCCAAGGCCATATTTGCTCAATTTTTATGAGATGAAATATTTCCAAGTTGAAAAATCAAATTCAATGTGTCTACTTTAAATTTTATGTTTGAAGTGGGAGCTAATTCAACTTTTTTGAGCATGTGATATGAGGTTACATTATAGGTCACTTTTGACCTATACCATTGATCAAGTGATTTTTCCAAACTTAAAAAATGCATAACTCTATAATTTCAAATCCAAATGACATGAAATTGGTGACCATTTTTAAGGTCTTTGAAAGAGATACAACTTTTATGAAGACACTTTTCTCTTTTGAAGCTCATACAAAAAGTTAAGCAAGTTGGAATATTGAGACATATGGCTTGACACTTAGAAAAATTTTGATATGTCAAATATTTCCAAACTTCCACCTCAAATTTCTCCAAGTTCCAAGCTCCAAATGAAAAAGTATTGAACATGAAAGTTGTTCCCCTTGATCTCACCTTTCCAAAGAGCTCAAATTCATTCATTTTGGACAAGGAATGCATAGGCTGCGCATGGCATGAACACGATGTCATCACTTAGCAAGGATCAAACTTCAAATCCAAATGCACACTTGCCTTGCAATCCAAGCTGAATTCAGACTATCTAACATTCATTTGTGGACTTATGGCAATGATTTTATGGGCCTATGCGCGCCCATGCATCCATGCATCATCAATGATCGAATTTGGAAAGTGATTTCAAGTGTGCAAATATCAATGGTTTCAGCTATAAATAGAGCCTCATATGCTCAACAATCAAGACACATTCGCGCCAACTTTGATCCCCCATCTCAAACCCTCACTTTGCAAAGGATAAACCTGAGAAATTCATTTGAATTTGAGGTTGAATTTCCACTGTTTTGAAATTCAAATCTCCAGGAATCCACAACCTTGTAAGCATCCAATCCTTCTTCTGCAAGCAAGTGGAGTGAGATCAAACACAAGCAAGATCAAGATCAGTTGAATCCAGGCCTCCATTGAAGGTATTTTCCAGAAATTTTGATCTCTTCGATTCTCTCAAATTCTTGCTCAATTCTATTGATTCTTTGGTTGTCTGAAGTCCTACCAATGTATGCAAGAAGATTGAGTTGCTTTGAGGCCAAATCAAAGCAACTCAGTTCATGTACCTCAAATTTCAACTCCATGTATCTCTTAATATACTTGGAGTTAGAGTGAATTGAGGCCAGATTCGAGCTCATTGCCATTTTTACTTTGAAATCATGTCCTTGTTTTTAATTTTGGTGATGGTTGATGGTGGACCAGTCCGGTGAGGTCCACCGGAGAAGAAGGCTGGAGCTACAACTCCAGCCATGCACTGACATGTCTCACAACCACATGATCCATGTAATCTGTTTTAATCTCGTGCGTTCCTTTTGAATACCATGCCTGTTGCGCGCTGACTTGAATGCACGGTGGAACGCGTGTTTTGATCCACTTGATCTGCCACCTCAATTAATGAGGGAGATCAAGTGGTCCACATTTTTTCTGATATTTTAATTTTCATTTTAATTGCATTATTTTCAATAATTCATATTAAATTCAATATTGATCCAAACAATATGGGACTTTTACAAAAAAATTCAAATATTTTTCTCTTTCATATTCTGAATTAAAATTATTTTTTGGATCATTATTAGTATTTTTCATGAATTAATTGATTTTGTATTTGTTTTTAATTGTCTAAAAATATTTTTAAATGTCCAAAAATTATGAAATTTTTTCTCCAAGGTCCTTTGACCTTGTTTGACCTATGATAAATGTCATGGCCATTTCTTTGGTGTTTTGATGAGATTTTAGGAATTGGACAAACCATATTTAATTTAAATGCACTATTTTAGTATTTTTTAATTTGAATAAATGCCAAATAAGTTTGTTGACCAATTATGATGACTTTTTTATGTTTAACTCTTGTTGTTGGGCCTTGGTCAAGGTTGATTTGAATTTGTCAAGTTAATATCATTGGATTTAGGGGATTGATGGAATGTACATTCCATCTCCTAAAATGAATGAATGATATTAATTTGGTAAAAATCCTCCTTTAACCAATTTGTGTTTTGATCCATTCCCCTCCCACTTCATCTTATCCCCTTTCTTCACTCATTCATTCCATTTGGCCTATGATATCTCAAAGTCCTAATGCTAGTTGATTGAAAAATTGACATGAGTATGGATGAGATTAGGCCACACCTTTTGCATATTCTTTTTGTGTGTGGTATGTTTCATGAGCATAGTTCATTATACTATGTCTCTAACATGCATTAACATCAAAATTCTATTGCCCGACCTCAAATAGTTGTGACTTCTACATAAGTCCAATTACAATTGCTTAACATAGCGCTAAATTTGTGACATAAAAGGCATACACATTCTAGTTAGTGAGATTGTAAGTCTCCCATCTTTCATGGTATTGTGTGGAAACTTGGCCTTCTTTTCTTCCTTTGGAAGATGTTTTGGCTCAAGGATTCATGCTTGTGATAAGTGGTTTGAGTGTTCTCCAAAGAATGTCTTGAAATGAAAAGCAAAACCAAAACAATACTAACTTCTAAACAATTAACTACTAACTTTTAATTTCAAGCTTTTACTTTAATGCAATTTACTTTTAGCACTCTATTTCATTTGCCATTGTTCATATCATTCTAATTATTTATGTTAATGCAATTTTCACTTTGTCCATTTGGACCATATTGTGTGCTATATTTTGTTTGTGTATACTTTGCTTGTTTGTGTGGTCTTTGACCATTAATGTACATAATAATAACAAAAACCCTAAAAAACTTTTGAGTGGACTGTTGGCTTGATCTTGGACAAATGGACTTAGAATCTAGGCAACCTTCCTAAGCTAAAGGACTTGGCCAATGCCAACTTGCTGAGAAATCAAGTGCTTGCAATTTGAACTTCATCTGACATATCTTTGAAGACATCCCTAAGTTCATCTACAACATGATCATTGTGAAGCTGTTATTTTGAACCTGTGACTTGTGGAATTCATCTGTTACATGGGTTATTTTGAAGAAGATCATGGAATGGATAAGCTTGGATGTGGCCATCTTTATTTGATGCCTTGCTCTTCAAGATTGATCTAATTGTGCATTTGTGTGTTGCTTGATTCTAAAAGTCCAAGGGAATTTTGGGTTTCTATTGACATTCTTGTCTATTGGATTGCTACCCACTTGGTCAGATCTTTTCAACTCTAAACTTTTAATTTTGTACATAGGATAATCTCTTCATCTTCTCCCCATTTCTTTAATTTTAAAATCTCTCCCTCCATTTTTCAAAATCTTCTTTGTGTGAACTAATTTTGTTCTAAACTTTGACCACTTTTGCAAAAATGTAGAAACGTTGGCCTTATGCCATTGCATTTTCAAACTTCTTTTCTTAAATCAAACTTGTAAATAAACTTAACTATACTTGACTTAAACTTTCAAAAAGCCAAAAAGAACTAACTCATTCAAACCATTTTTAGGCCTTTGTGCCTTTCAAACTTAATTTTTGTTAAAAACAATGCATCCACTTTGAAATTTGTATCACGAACTACGAGGTTTTGATCCCCCATTTTTATATTGGTACGTAGGCACAAGACCGAAGGTCTTGTCAAACACAAGAATATAATTAATGAATTCTTTTCTCATCCCCCCCATTCTATTTATTTGTAAACATCACTTTATACCAAGTACATATGCACACAAAAAGGGCTCCCTAGGAGTACCTAGGACACTTTGGGTGCTAACACCTTCCCTCTGTGTGACCAACCCCTTTACCTGTGATCTCTGACTTTTTGTTAGTTTTGATTTGAAAACTTCTTACTTTTGGGTTTTGTTCGTACTTTTTCCCTTTTTCCTTAGAAACAATAAAAGCGCGGTGGCGACTCTTGTTATTTGATCTCTAGCTTGTCAATAACTTGATGATTATGAATTTCCCGCTACAGGGAGGAAGAATTTGTGGAGGCTTCCAAATTGGAAAACAGACCAAGATGCCTCACAAGAAGATACAACATCTTACCACATTAAAACTTCTGGAATTACTTCACATGGATCACATGAGACCTATGCAAGTTGAGAGCTTGGATGGAAGAAGATATGTATTTATGTTTGTTGATGACTACTCAAGATTCATCTGGATTGACTTTCTTAGAGAAAAGTCAGACTCATTTACAACATTTGTACGATTATCTTAACAACTCCACTGTGAAAAAGGAAGGGAGACATGGAAAATTGTTAAAATACAAAGTGATCATGGAACGAAATTTTAAAACTCCAGTTTTACTGAATACTGCTCTTTAGAAGGTATTCCTCATGATGTCTCTGCACAAATTACTTCACAACAAAATGGAGTGGTTGAATGCAAGAATAAGACTTTACACGCGATGGAAATAGTCGTGCTTCATGAGAAGAATTTACCTTATCACTTCTGGGCTGAAACAATGAACACAACATGCCATATTCACAACCGGGTAACCATAAGGCCTGACGCTAAAGTTACTAACTAAAGATATAGAAAGGAATAAAACCTAATGTCAAATACTTCCATGTGTTTGGCAGCAAGTGCTACATTTTGATTGATCGAGAGCAAAGATGCAAGATGAATCTTAAGAGTGATCAGGGAATCTTCTTGGGATATTCTGTCAACAACAAAACATGTCGCATGGATAAAAATATCACAAAGACCATCATGGAATCAATCAATGCGGTGATATATGATGCTTCTCAAATCGAGACTAGTGATGAAGAGGAAGACTACTTATATTAAAATGAGAAACATGTGACGACTGAAGTGTAAAAAAAAAGTCTCGACATCTTATAAAATTTTGATGTTGAAGATTTAGATGAAGAAAATGGTTCAACAAACAAAGGCCCCTCCGTTAGATAAAAATAAAAATACCTTATAAAAAATGTGATTGGGAATCCCAATGATGAAATTATAACCAAATCTAAAGATGTGATTGCCAACATGTGTTTTATCTCCAAAGTTGAACCCAAGAATGTTAGAGAAGCATTAACTTATGAATATGGATTAATGAGAAGCAGGAGGAACTTGTTCAACTTGATGGAAACAAAGTGTGGGAGATGGTTCCCAAACCTAACTTAGTCAACATCATAGGAACCAAGTGGATTTACAAGAACAAGTCAGATGAAATTGGTAATGTGACCAGGACCAAAGCACGATTGGTAGCTCAAAGATACACCCAAGCTAGACATCTATTTAAAGTTAACACTATAGTCTAGCGAATGTCAAGTAAATACTTAGGTTTAAAAGATCACCAGTGGTTTAATCTTTCAAACTCCAAGAAGATGGTAATCAACATGGGAATATCTCAAGCCTCATCAAGAAGTATCAAGGTTATTATGTAATACTAATGTCAAAGATAATGATTCTAAGACTTGAAACTTCAGAGTGTGAAAGAGAGGAAGTGCGAATGTTCGCCTGATCATGTCCGTCTAAGTGATCAGTGTCCTGTAAATACACAAAGGTATTTTTCAAAATATTTTGGCTAAATTACACACACTAAAAAGTTTGATAAGCCTCTCATATTTTAAATTAAATAACCATTTTTTTTAGTCCTATCTAGTTGATTAGGAGACTGCTCAATTGATTAGTAGTTTTTTTAATAATTGTCTAATCGATTAGATCTTTGGCCGAATCGATTAGATGGTGCCTAATCAAGTCTATAACCGATTATCATAGTCTCTTAATGATTGATAACAACTATATATCAAAACATTTCTTTTTGTGCCAAAATAATCGATTATTTGAGGTGCCTAATCGACTGGGTGAGTTAAAAGATCCATGGGTTATTTCTAAATTTATACCATGCATTGGTCTATAAATAGAAAGTTTCTCTATCTCTTTTTAACATCAAGAAAACATGAAAAGCCTCATTTTCATCCTACTCATCTTCCCTCTATATATTTTATATTTTCTCACATATTTAGTCAAAGTATTTTGAGAGTGTTCTCGAGTCTAGTGAGGAATATTATTCTGAGTTAGTGCAAAATTGAAAATTTACCAAGACTAAATTTTTTTCTCTTAAGTAAATAATTATTCCTTTGAAAGTTGTTATTTTGGTTGGATAGCAACCATTAAAAAAGCTCTTTGTTTTTGGGATTTGTCTAAGTCTCCTTTTGGTTCATGAGCTCCACCATTGAAGAAAAAGCTCTCTCTTGGTTCGTGAAGATCATCCAGTGAAAATCTCCAATACAATTCTTGAACTCAAACTGGTTAAAAGCTCTATCAGTTTGAGATCAGCCAAGTATAAAATATCAATTGGCTTCTAAGTTCAACCTGACATAAAAACTCAGTAGGTTTGAGACCATTCTAGTATAAATCTCAATTATGTTCATAGTCGTCCAATATAAAAATTAGTGTCCAATTCAGAGGATAGCCAACTTAAAACTCCATCTTGCTTTGAGATTAACCTGTGCAAAATATTTGCTTGGTGTGAATACTAACCACTTCAAGTTGTGTTCATTGTTTGGTTAGAAGTTAGCCCGAAATTTCATTTCCATGTATAAGGGAGATTCATGGGCATAATCTTCTAAAAGCTCTCAAGCATAATGAATACTCTCAAGATAAGTTTTTTAGGACATGATTATATCTTCTTTGTCAAACCTGTATAAATCTTCGATGTTATTTCTCTTTCCTTATCTTCTTTATTTTCAAAATTTTTTAAAACATCAATTTACAAACCTCAACAATTCACCCCCTCTTGTGTATTAATTCATATGAAAAATGACATCAAATCCTAACTCATGTTTAAAGAATAATCATCTCAGAAAGAAGATGACTTTCAACACTTCTTTTAATAAGAGGACTTTCCTAAGCACACCTCCACCTTCTAATGGTTATAGGTTTGAATTGTGGAAATCTAGATTTTAAATATTCATTCAAAGTTTTGATCATGAATTTTTGGAAATAATAATAAATGGCCAGTTTATTCCCACTCACTACATTAATGGTGAACTAGTACATAATCCGACTTTCTTTGGACCAAAGAAGAAAAGATAAAGTTTGAAGTTGATTTCAAAGATTTTTTTGGTTATATCCTTAAATGAAAATCAACTTATTTATGTGCTTAAGTGTAATTCCACAAAGGAAATATGAGACACTTTTGAAATAATCTATGGAGTATCTTCAAATATCGAACAAGAGAAAATACTATACTTAAGAAGGTTTGGAATAACTAGTTAAGATTCAAAGAATGTTCCTTTAGGATATGTGAAGGGTGATTATAATATATCTTGGGTCATAGGTAAAATGTCTGTAAACTTGAGAAAAAATGGAGTCTAGGTGTTAGGGATCTTCGATTGGTAAATCTGGCATTCTTGGCCAAATGGAGATGAATATTGGTTACCAACACTTCAGGTCTCTTCTACGAGATTCTTGTTGTCAAATATAGTGTCTCTGTTGTTTCCTCTCTTCTGGGAGGAAGAAATTCGAGTTTCCGATCTACTTTTTTATGGTGGAAAGAGTTGTATCTTCTTGGGTCTAAAGAGACTGACCCATCTAAATGGTTTGTTGGTAGTATTCTTATGATTGTGAATTCGGGTCTCAAAAGTTATTTTTGGGAGGATCCTGGGGTAAGACCTTTATCTCTTAATAAAAAGGTCGCTAGTCTTTATTCAATCTCTACTTAACAAGATGGTTTGGTGGGAGGGATTTCCAGAATGGAGAATGTGAATTTTGTTTGGAATCTTAGGTGGAAGAGATCCTTTTCCTCCATGAGTTCCTTGTGATTGATGACATTCTCTCTGTGATCCATAGTTTTACGCTCTTTCAGGAAATAGATAAGTAGAAATGAAATCATTAAGGAAACATTATTTTCTTTGTTGTCTCTGCTTATCATTTTCTATCGGGCCTCATTACCCCTCCTTTGTCTCTAGACCTGTTTGAGAACCTATCCCCATAATCTGGGTCAGTTGGACTCCCTTCTAAGATGGTGATCTTCTCTAGGCAGTTTTTGCAAGACTTGTTTCCTTCCAGGGAAAATATTTTTTTATAGGGGGGTTGATTATTGATACTAATGGGATTGTATGTGTAATACCCCAAAATTTACCTTTCATTTTTCTTGGAAGCATGGGATTGTGTTTCACATTGCATTAGCATCATACTAGGTCATACTCATTGCATACTGCATCAGTGACTTGGGAAATAGGGGTTTTATTGATCACTCCTTAACAGAAGGAGCCTACACAGAGCAAGACTGAGAATTGAATTTCATTCTCCAAATATACAAGTCTCAAGGGTCTCAAGGGGTTCCATATGTCTTATTATGGTCCTCAGTTCATCAGTGGAAGATTCAGAGCTCTCAGAGTGTGCATATGGATTTAATCAAAAAAAAATCAGGGTTTCATGGCTACCCGCAACAGGCAAGGTTTAGTTGGAAGTAGAAGGGCTCATTCATGTCATGAAAGAGAAGAACCTAGTCCTATGAAGATCCCCAATTATCTCACAAAGATCCATTGGCAATCAGTGTAATCACTTCATAGTCATTTTGGCCCTAAAACCAGGGTTTGGTATAAAATCAGTTTATTTCTGATTCTTTGGATGGAACTCTTTTCCAAGGACCTCCATATGTCCACAAGGGTCTACATACAAAAATCAGCTTTTTATTTGAGCCAGAGGTGCTTCAATTGATCATTGGAATAGGGAATCAAATAGTTTGGGAAAAGTCAACTGTGGGGCCAGAAAAGTCAACTCCTGACATTTTGAAGGTGGAATCTCAAAATTCATGCCTAAAGAAGTCCACATGTGAAATTTGATCAAGGATGGATCATGGATTCATCATTTAATTAGGAGTTGGAAAAATTACCAAATTTGGAAATAATTGACTTTCCATTTAAGGCAAGTTTTTTATGGTTTTTGCACCCACTTTAAGCCTATATTCCATCAATATGAAAGCTCCATCTGAAATTTTCTCCAACATGAAAGTTGTTCCTCTTGTTCCAAGCTTTCTAGAGATATAAAGTTTGTTTCATTTGGATTAAAATTGAGAAAGTTAGGCTTGGTCAAAGTAAGACATTATTTTAGAACACTTAAAATTTTTTCTAAGTCCAAAATTTGCAAAATTTGTCAAGACTTATGGGCCAGATTTCTTGCACTTCAAGACATCTTTTGAAAACACTTTCTTCATGACAGTTGTACCTTGATATGTCCTCTTTCACACCTTTTTAGAACCACCCCATTTGGATCATTGGTTTGGAAGATACACTCATCTAAAGTTGGTATCATAGGCTGAATTTTTTGACAGCATTTAGGCCAAACTGGCCCAACCATTTTGCAGCCATGAAACCTGAACTTTATGGCCATTTCCCACCCCTTTCCACTCACCATTTCAAGATGTGTTCAACATGAAAAATATTAAGTTCCATGCCTTCTTTCTACTGTTTGCATTGCCTTGCCATTTGGACATGTTCTCATCAAGTTACAAGGTCATAAAGTCACCCTTTTGAACTTATTTCAAAACAGAAAAACCATGTCATGTTGCACAAACCAACCAATACACTCTTTTCCTCATTTGGTCATTTGTTTTATGATCACTCACTTAAGTTTTGCTACTTTTAGAACTTGCTCATACCACCCCACTTTTTGCATCATTTTGCATAAATCAAAAAAACCTTTCAAGCCCATTTAGAACACTTAAATCCAACATATATAAACACAAGAAACCCTAACTTGAAGGGTGGAGGCTGCAGAACTTTAGGGCAAGGCAAGCAAAAACAAACTTGGTTTTCATTTCAAGATCCATTTTCTCATTTTTTTCAAGCACAAGCATCAAAAGAGCATCTCTTTTTTCTCCCTTCCTCTCCATCTTCAAGGGGCAGTGGACCTTTCATCCACTAGGTAAGCATCTTATCACTCTCTTCCATGCTTATGCTATGCTTGCTCATCATATCTTCCATGTTCATTTCATGCTATCCATTCATACTTTATGTATTTTTTTATTTATTGTCATGCTTTTTTTTTTCTTTTTTTTTTCGTGCTTATTTTACATGTTAATATTATGCTATGTTTGTATTATGGACCCTTCATTGAAGCATGTTCATTAAACTTTGATTTTGCAACATTAAATTTTTTGCCATATCCTTGCATGAAGCTCCCTTGTTGTTCGCTTTTCTACATGTTAGAATAATTATTTTTAATGAAACAAAGCACCATTGTGTTCTACATGTTCCAAACTCAAACTTTGATTTTTACATCACCTCATTTGGAGCCCTGTAGCATTAGTTATGTTGGTTTGAAAATGGAGGAAATGGGCTGCGTTTTTCATGTGTGCTGAATTTGGGTGCATGAAGCCCCCTTGTTGTTCACTTTTCTACATGCTAGGGCCACTATTTTTCATAAAACAAGACACCATTGTGTTCTACATATTTTAAACTTGAACTTTGATTTTTACATCATCCCATTTGGAGCATTAGAGAGGGAGATATGCTAGTTGGAAGGTTGGTAGAAAATGGCTGCATTTTTCGTGTACTGTTGCTGCATGCATGGCTGTAGGGATTTTTTTTTCCATTTGGCATAAAAAAATAACACAGACGCAGTTCGAACCCACACACATCCAATCATCCACACCTTGTTTTATCTGCTAGGGCAGAAGTAGAAGCTAACATACTAATTCATAGTTCACATATTATCTTTAAAATGAACAATATATTTGGCTGTCACGCTGGCAATGACTACTGGGCTGGGCCTGACTGGCGCGCTACCTGCACCCCCACATCAAGGCCCATTCATTTCATTTACTCATATTTTATTTTTTATTTTCTTTTCCATTTCATTTTATTATTCTGTTTTGATTTAATTAATAAAATATTTTATTTATGCATAAAAATATCAAAAAAATATATTTTACTTTCTTGAATGTTTTATTTAATTTATTTTAATATTTATTTTCGTTTTTATTTAATGCTAGTATTTTATTTTAATTATTTGTTTCAAATAGGCCATTTTAACACACTTTTTTTCATTTATTTTATTTCCATAACTTCAAATTATTTTTATATTCTGATTTTTGGGATGAGGGTTGACCAATGTCTCATGGTCAACCTGACATTTTATTGGAATTTTATTTCCCATTTTAAATTTATTTTGGATTTATTTTTGGCCTAGTTCGCTCGGTTGACTCTACATTTGACTTCTGTTCTATTTCAATTAATTTATACATTAATTTTCATTATTTTTAAAATCTTTTTGGGGGATGATGATTTCATGATCCCATCTAACTTAGTTTAATTTTTCATAATTTTTGTGATTAATTTACTATTTATTTGATAATTTTTAAGTTGACTTGACTTTTCGGTTGACTTTTGTATGATTGATGTTTAACATAGGGATTGCTTAGGGCAATTGAAGAGATCTTTTGATCCTCCCTTGTTCATCTCATATGCCATGTATTAGAGGCCATTCATATTGATTTTATTTGATCCTTGCATCATTTCCCGATTAAATTATTCATTGATTCTTTGTGTGCATAGTTTCACTTGCCTGATTAATATGATATTTTCTATACTTGTTTCTTTCATCCATGCTTCTATTGTTTGATTGATTAACATGTTCATATTTCTCATACATTGTTTAATGCTCATTCATTTCATTCTTTGATTATTGGATTTGATCATATACTTGTTTATATATCTTATCTGTCTGATTAATAACTGTTGCCTACTTGTATGGTGTATGAGGCATATATTATTATTGTTTGATTGCCATGTACAATCCCCATTCATAACAAATGTATCCCTCTCCCATGAAATGTATAATATTTATTCTTTGATTCTTTATTCATGTGTTAATACAAGAATTAAAATGAACATTCGATAACCATTTCAAAACAAGATCAAAACCTCGATCCAACGTCGAGTATTCATTTTTCAAAACCTAACAGAACCAGCACGTATTCATCCATTTACCTTGTAAGTCGATTGCTTTATGCATCGCCATCAACCTTGTAAGTCGATTGCTTTATGCATCGCCATCAACCTTGTAAGTCGATTGCTTCATGCATCGCCATCTACCCTTATCCCTAACACCTCTCCTTGCTCCATTCGTCGATTCTTGTTCCGTTTAGGTAGCACCCATTAGATAGAACCCTTTGTATGATAACATAGGTACACTACGCCAAACAAGACCTTAGACAGCGCTTTTTTTAGCCTTAGACAGCGCTTTAAAGCGCTGTCTAAACCTCCGCTGCTAAAGGTTTAGACAGCGCTTTTTGAAATCTTAAAAGCGCTGTCTAAGCCCCCCCCTTAGACAGCGCTTTGGCCTAAAGCGCTTTCTAAGACCCTCCTATTTTAATTTTTTTAGGTATACCTTAGACAGCGCTTTTGGCAAAAGCGCTGTCTAAGGTATACCTAAAAAAATTAAAATAGGGGGGCTTAGACAGCGCTTTTTGAAAAAGCGCTGTCTAAGCCCCCCCCTTAGACAGCGCTTTTGCCTAAAGCGCTTTCTAAGCCCCCCCTTAGACAGCGCTTTTTCCAAAAGCGCTGTCTAATGTATACGAAATTTTTTGTAGCTTTTGTTTTAAACCACATTTTTTCCAGGTTTATAAACCAGAATTTCTACCTGTTTTCAACCAGATTTTGACAGACAGAATCACATTTTATACATGCCATTTTGGCCTTTTTTCTACCAATTTTTGGCTAACAAATATATATATACCAATTCAAACCAATTTTGCCTTAAATGTATCAAAATATATACAAATTTATGTACACATTTACAAGTCATTACCTATACTACAAATTTATGTACACATTTACAAGTCATTACATATATTACAAGTATACTACAAAATTACACAAATTTATGAAAAAACTTTGAGCTCTATCATGAATTGACACCACTCCTCTTTGATTTCGTCCACTTGATCCTTTGTATAAAATGCACACTTGAATTCCTCAAAGTACTACATATGAAGCAAAAAATATTTTGAATTAATTCCAACTATTTAATTATATGAGATATGTGTAAATATAAAATTAACTCATAAGTTAGTAATACATACATCGGTGGGAATCACTAATCGGCCCAAAGCAAGAGTATCCCGCATAAACCTCAACACGAAATACCCGCAATCTATTTGATTACGTTGTTGAGGACACTACATGAAAAAAAAATATGGATTATAAATCCTAAGTTTTATCAAGTGTCATCACTAATATAATAAAAAATGTGGTAATTAAAAATATACCGCCACTTTAATCCATGTAATGCGGTTGGCGCCCCTCCTTGAGGTTTGGATATCTCGTTGGGCCCGAAAAGCTTGTAGGATGCTAATAAAATAAAAATGAAGCAATTAGAACAATTAACATAAACTAAGAAAAATTTTGAACATTCTCACTTACGTGTCAATTAGGCGCTTCATATCCGGGTATGTTGTCCAATCATTTCCTAACGAGTCAAGATAATACACAATTTCTCGGATAGGATTGATTGCGAGCAACAACCAATGTCCACTGTAATGATTAGGCAAATGTTAGATGGTAACTTGGAAAATAATTATAATATATGAATTTAGAATGAAATGCTAACCCGGTATTAAACGGTATAAAAAACAACTTCTCCGCATTTTTATTGTCATTGAGGATCCGAAGAACGTACTCCGTCACGGAATCCGGGTTATTTAAGATTGCACCTAAGTTGATGCTCGCTGGTGCTAAGAATCCGAATGACTCGTCCAAATCATTGGGGCGCATCATTTTGTCATACAAAAACCTAATATAAAAACATCATTAATACCTCTTTTGAAACATAAAGTAAACCGGATTAACATAAAGTAAACCGAATTAATAAAACAAAGTAGACCGGATTTACCTAATATATGTATTGACAACGTTGACGCCGATTTCTTCATGACCAAAAACTTGCATGAAGTCTTCATTACCAATCATTTGGTCGTGAGCAAAGCCGAAAATCCCTTCCTCCATATGTATAGTCCGAACACCTCCGGTCGGTATATCGGTCATCTCTATAAATGTCCTGAGGCACGACCTATACTTGGTGGTAGGTTTTTTCCTAGCTACGGTCTTCTTAGCACCAGAACTTTTTACCCGTGCGGAGGCGTTCTTAACCTCCTTTATTTGTTGTGCGGAGGCATTGCTAACCTCATTTTCTTGAACCTACATGTCATATAAATAGTTAGATCAAATTAAGAATGTAACAACTTCCATGAATATATGTCATATAATTGTATATTACCTCTTTTCTTGATTTGGATTTTGTGGGAGTCTATTTAACATAATCAAGGAAAATATGTAAGTAAAATTTTAAGCATAAATTTTAAACTTTGAATATACACATTAAAGTTAACATAAGTTTTAAGCATACCTCATATCCTACGCATATGAGGTTTGTCGGCCATGCAACAAACGAACCTACTGCTTCGTGCACCGTTGTTGCATCCGAATCATCGCTAGGATATGGTAATAATGCATTCGGGTCAACTGCAATATCAACTGATACCTTCAAACATCCAGCAGGGAGCTCTCTAGTGTGGAGTAATACTCCGCTAACGTTATGCACTTTTCCCTTGCCAACCATCCGATAGTGTGGTGACGACAAATACAGCTGACAATGGGAAATGCCCTAAAACCAATAATAACAAGAAATCGTTAATGTGTATATATGTCAAATACATAATTTAAGCAAACAGTTCAATTTAAGACAATTATATGTAATTACCTCTGGAATGTTCGGCTGAAAGGTACAGTTGATACTGTTTTTGTCCGAAGCATCTCTGTATACCGTTGAGGCGCTAGTCTCTCTTTCTCTCCTCAATGCATCAAGCTCAGCTTGCATGGCTTCCAATCTTGCATGAAGCTCCCGATTACTAGGAGCCTTTCCTTTTCTAACACTGAGGGAGGTCGGAGTGACTCCAAATCCCTTACCCCTCACCCGACCAGAATACTCAGGGACATCTAATGCCCGACTAAGTATGCTCTTAGTATCATCGGGAGATAGAGACTGAGATAGCTCCTCCTGAAAAATCAGATGAATACCGTATACTTGTCAAATATGTGTATAAAAATGTTATTCAATTAATGAAAAAATATTATACTTACACATTTCTGGTATACGTTTAAAACTTCTTCTTGTGGAACTCCAGATTTGCCCACACGGGCTTCCTTCCACAAAACATGTGCAGGAAGAGATGTTTCTGAACTTTCCTCCTTCTGCAGCTACACATTAAGTCATACAATTTGATCAGATAAAACTAATATATGATGAACAAATTTGTTTTCGCAATTTATAAATACTTACCATGGATTGTTCTAAGCGTCCATATCCGACACGTCCTTTTCGGTACGGATATGCGGGACTTGATGCTCTTTCCCGATTTGTAGCACTTATTCTTTGAAAAGTCGGGTCTTGTCTTTTGGATTTGAAAGCTTCCCATTCTTCAGCCGATATCAAACTTTCATATTTTCTAGGAAGCTCCGCATCCACAAAATTACCATCCGCATCCTTAAGGAACTTGGATGATAAAAATGTCCGAAACCCTCTAAGAAGCTTTCCGGCCAATTTCATGCAAAACCCTCTTCTTTCTTCTTCGATGTTAAAACATCGCTAAGAAAAACATACAGATTGATAGTTAGTATCGGTAATTGAAAAAAACATAATTGATACGGTATAATTAAGGCCCAAATGATTGTACCTTTATCTCACTCCAAATTTTTTCTTTGGACTCTTTCAACTCTTTATTTCTCCAATCATCACACGTAATGGGAATTTCATTCCTTACTAGTGCACCGATGAAACTAGTTAAGGTATGCCCATTAGGTTCTATAAGTTGTCCCTGGTTGTTCCAAGAGACATCTAGTATGATGCCTCGAGATCTTCCTTGGACCACCCTTCGCATTACTGTGATGCCTCTTCGGATTTCTTCTTCCGCGGATACTTTACTAACTTCCTCATGTTGGTCATCAGCCATGTCTAACCTGTAATAAACCAAGGAAACCATCAAATATCAAATATAACTTATAATCAAAACAATTGAAAACAAAAAAATAAAGAAATCATGCATTATCAGATATAACTTATAATCAAAGCAATTGAGTACAAAAATATAATGAAATCATGCATTACCACATATAACTTATAATCAAAACAAATGAAAACAAAAAATAAAGAAACCATGGATAATTTACCTAAGTCACTAACATCTCTTTCTTTTCTTTGTTGGAATATTAATCACTTGTTTCTTAGCAATGCGTACGGATGAATTGATCCAAATTCCCTCATTATGATCGTTTCTTATATATGACTCATCCGGTATAAGATCCTCAACTTCATCATTTCTATTCAACTCATTCCGTCTAATGCATGACTCATTCTCAACATCAATATCACATTGATCGACACCGCTATCATCAGTCACTTTGTTAGAGAAAAGCACTATAGACCATTTTGTACTCTTCGGGTCATTCACATAGAACACTTGTTTAGCTTGAGATGCTAGAATAAAAGGTTCATCTTTGTACCCCACCCTAGTAAGATCAACTTGCAAAAATCCAGACTTATCCATTCGTATGCCACTACTATTCACCCACTTGCAACCAAAGATGGGAATCTGAAACTTCTCGTAATCAAACACCCAAATGTGCTCAATAACTCCAAAATATGACAAATTTGCATATTTGGGGTTTAAGTCCTTCATACTTGATATATGCATTGCTTCAGCTAGCACGGTGACACCACTATTTTGCATAGTACTCTTATCATCTTGTTCTTTGGTATAAAATGTGTATCCATTAATTGAATATGCGCTATGAGAAAACACATGCAAACTTGGACCATATGCCAAACATCTCAACCTTTCTGTTACCGAAGAAGGATCTGAAGAGCGCTTCAAATAAATATGATCCTTCAACCATTGTATGAAACTTTGATTGTGCTCTATAACTATCCAATTTTCATTTCTGTTCGGATTTAACCTTCGGAGTACATCCTTGTGCATTTCAACATATGGCTCAACCTCATTATTATTGTGCAGAACATACAAATGAACTTGATCCCGTTCATCCCTTGATATTGTCACAATTTTATTCCCAATTAATTTTTTACCTTCCATTTTGTCGAAAATCTGAGCTCTGGGGAGTCCAATCGATTGAACGTTAGACAAATATTCAGTACAAAACTCAACAGCTTCTTCAACAATGTATCGTTCAACAATACAACCCTCTGGTCGACTTCGGGATTTCACGTACCCTTTTAATATTTTCATATACCGTTCAGCAGGGTACATCCATCTCATATAAGCTGGTCCACACAACTGTGTCTCTTTCACAAGATGAACAACTAAATGAACCATTATGTCAAAAAAAGACGGAGGAAAATACATTTCAAGCTCACACAACTGTGTCTCTTTCAATATGCATAACATCGAGAAAATGTCTCACGTACAAAGACTTCCAATATGGCAATTCAAAAAATATCGACCTTTTCTTCCACCCACCTTTCACAATCTTATGTGCAAAAGGCTTGCCAAACTCAGTACGCACATCTTTCACCTTTTCAAAAACTTGTTCACCTGACAATGCGGGTGGAGCTCTACGATGTTCGGTGTCTCCATTGAATGCTTTTCTCCACCCACGGTAGTGATGTTTAGAATGTAAGAATCTACGATGACCGAGAAACACATTCTTCTGGCAAAGTTCCAATCGAATCGTATCGGTTCCGTCTTCACAAACAGGACACGCACGTTGACCTTTAATGCTATACCCAGATAGATTCCCGTATGCTGGAAAATCATTAATTGTGCCAAACAACATCGCCCTCAAATTGAAACTTTCTTTCCTATATCCATCATAAACCTCCACACCGTTCTCCCACAAAATCTTTAAATCTTCGATCAGAGGTGTCAAGTATACGTCAATGTCATTCCCTGGTTGTTTAGGCCAGAGATTAACATAGATAACATCATGTACTTACGCTTCATACATAGCCACGGAGGTAGGTTATAAATCATAAGAATCACAGGCCATGTGGTATGTGAGATACTTTGAAGACCATGTGGGTTCATTCCATCAGTAGATAATGCCAATCGAAGGTTTCTTGCTTCTGATCCAAACTCAGGATAATCATTATCAATCTTCGACCACTGTGGTGAATCAGCCGGATGCCGATACATTCCATCAATAATTCTTTCATCTGCATGCCAAGTAAGATGTCTTGCATCGGTTTCACTACGAAACATGCGCCTAAATCTCGGAATTATCGGAAAATACCATAAGACTTTTGCGGGAGATAATCTTTTCTTATATCGAGACAAACCGCATTTAGGGCACTCAGTTAACATTGCATATTCGTTACGAAACAAAATGCAATCGTTAGGACAAGCATGTATCTTATCATAGCTCATGCCAATAGAGCACAACATTTTTTTTGCCTCATAGGTTCGATTAGGAAGAACATTATCATCCGGTAGCATTTCTCTCATAAGGGCCAACAACTCTGTGAAACTTTTATCCGACCATCCATTACCCGCCTTTAAGTTGTACAACTTTAATACCGCAGAAAGTCTTGAGAATTTAGTGCAACCTTTGTACAACGGTTTCTCAGCATCGCTTACCATCCTCTCAAACATTTCAGGACAATCATGAAGATCTTCTTCCAGTGCTTCTACAATCTCTTCAACTCGATCACAATCGTATGTTTCCGTGTCTTTGTCGTATGAAGCATAGGTCGTACTACTTTTTCCACTCGATTCAACATTCTCGTTAATTTTCTCACCATGAAATATCCAACACTGATAACTTTGATCAATTCCATGCCTCAGCAAATGCGATTTCAATCCATGTGCGTCAACCTTACCAATATAACAACAACGCAAGCAAGGACAATGCATTCGTCTGGGGTTTTCAGCGTGTTGAACAGCATACTTAACGAATTCCAAAACCCCACTCTCGTACTCTTTGGTCATTCGATCGGCACAGATCCATGTTTTATCCATGGTTTTCCTACTTATTAAAGTAAACAATTAAACCATGTCGTATAAAATTATTAACAAAGTGGTTGTAAATAGGTTGAAGATTATTATTCCTCCAACTATCTCTCCTTTTCAATCACGCTTTGTATTAGGGAGAAATATTCATGATAATATTATGATGGCATAAAAAATGGATCATAACATACATAAGATAAAAGGGAAGATAAGATATTTTGTGATTAAAGTTTATCATAATATACATAAGATAAAAGTGAAATATTTGTTATTTTTATTGTTAGTGAAATATTTGTGCAAATTCATAATTTAATCAAGCGAATTCTTAAATTTTTCTTCTTTTATTAATTGATTATATTGTAGTCTCTATTTCTAATATATTTCTAAGTTAATTGAAAAACCATGTTGAAACAAAGATCGAAGGTGGACTGGCTCAAACTGGGAGATAGTAATAATAAGTACTTCTATGCTTCTCTCAAAAGTAAGCAAAATCAAAGTAATATTAGTTCCATGACTATGGAGTATGCTAATATCTTAACTAAGCATGAAGAGTTTGAAAGTGAAATTATGAGGTTCTATAGCAATTTAGTTGGCTCCACTGCAACCAACCTCCAAGGCATTTGCTAATTTTTACCAGGGGATATCCAACATCTATTAAGTTGGTCATGCAGAAATTCAACGAGTTTTCTCAAGTTACTGGTTTGGAGGTTAACCCTAACAAGTGCAGTCAATAAACTAAATATTTCAATAACATTTTTATTGGTCAAGATTTCAACAGGGCAATAGCAAAACCATTAACAATGACAGTTGTGGTGGATAGTAAAAATTTGATCAAGATTGCAACAGGGCAATGGACAAACCACAAGCATTGAGTGTAGATTCAAACAGGACAGCCATATGCTAACACCAAACAAGCACATTTGAACTCATTGCATTACAATCAAACAAGCACATTTTTAGAGCAGAACGTACCGTGAGAGGCGAGTGCGGCGGTCGAATGTTTCGTTGACGGCGGAGGGACCCTCGACGGCGGATAAAAGGGTTTTCGGAAGTTGAAGGAAAATAGGGTTTTCGTGTTTTGGAGTGGAAGGCGTGATGTTGTGTGCTGTCGTCTTTTAGAGTGGAAGGTTGCTGGAGATTGAGGGGAATACGAGTGCGGCGGAAGCGCTGTGAGGTGAGTGAAAGGTTGCTGGTGAGTGAAGAGGCAAAACAAAAGAACAGAGAACGAAAGCGCTAAAGTCTGAAATTTTATTTTTATTAGACCTTAGACAGCGCTTTTGGGGAAAGCGCTTTCTAAGGGGGGCCTTAGACAGCGCTTTCCAAAAGCGCTTTCTAAACCCCCCCTTAGACAGCGCTTTTGGTTTTATTTTTTTTTTAAAATTTAAAGACTTTAGACAGCGCTTTTTCAAAAGCGCTGTCTAAGGTCTATATTTAAAAGCGCTTTCATTATTTTCTTGGAACATTTTCAGCGCTTCATTTTAATTTTAACCTTAGACAGCGCTTTCTTTTAAAAGCGCTGTCTAAGATGCGCTGTTAATAGTCCTTTTTGGCGTAGTGGTAGGATTCCCATATCCTTTTGTATGATAACATAGGTAGGATTCCCATATCCTTTTGTATGATAACATAGGTAGGATTCCCATATCCTTTTGTATGATAACATAGGTAGGATTCCCTTATTCTTTTGTATGATAACATAGGTAGAATTCCCATATTCTTTGCATGCTAACATTAGGTAGATAGTCCCATTTGTAAATCCTAACACTTAAGTACATATTGCATGACAACTCTAGGGAAGAGCTTCCCCATCTTTAGACCTTTCAGAGCGCCTCCGATCTTGTGGCATGTAGTCCGTTCTATTGCAAAGAGGTAACTGCCTAAGACTCGATTCAGCGAGCTGCGACACCTGCTGCTAGGACGTGAACACATTGCCCACTCTCCTTTGACACAACTGGTGTCCTCCTTTGTAAGTCCATGTTCAGATGGCAATCCCTATGTAGCCGAACTACGACAACTCTGATTCTCATGTTCAGATGAGATACGTAGGCACAAGATGCGATGTCTTGCCGAGTTTGACTAGCAACTAACAACTAATCCTTGTTTGCTTTCGCCCTCGTTGCGATTCTTTTCTCTCGCCCTCGTTGCGATTGAGACCTTCCCTTTCTCTTGCCCTAGTTGCAATCGAGACCTTTGTACCCGTAGCTAGCTGAACTACGTTTAGCTCTGATTCTCATTCCCGATGAGATACGTAGGCATAAGACGCGATGTCTTAGCGAGCACACTTCTCTTTAACCCATAGGTAGCCGAGCTACGAAGACTCTGATTCTCATATCCAGATGAGATACGTATGCAATGGATGCGACATCCATGCGAGTCATTTTCTTTTGACCCTTTCTCTTTTAGTAAATAGTACCTTAGATAAACACACACCCTTTAGACAAGAACAACAAGAGTGGATCCCGTAGAGTACTACGGATGCGTAAGGGTGCTAATACCTTCCCTTCGCATAATCGACTCCCGAACCCAAGATTTGGTTGCGAGACCTTGTCTTTTCCTTTCCTTTCTCCAGGTTTACTTCGAGCGTTTCCTTTCCCTCCTTTGGGATAAATAACGCACGGTGGCGACTCTTCTGTCATTTCTTTCTCGCCGATCGTTTTTCGCATACTATATTTTTTAGGCTGCGACAGTATGTACCTTGTATGTCATTATGGTTGAGCCAGTCTTCCATCTCTCTGTCACCGGTGAGTTAGCATTGTCAATATGGTATATGATCTTTCATTGTTTAGGTTGTCATGTAGTTATTTCTAATGAGTATATACTCTTATTTGAGTAATACCATTTACTAGGTGGTAGGTCTAAGTCTAAAGGTGATTTTGCTATGATCTTGTCTGGTCTAGTTGGAGGGTTCATAATGATAGAATATTTTAAAAGTGTTTTAACAACTCTGAAAGAAGTTGAGGAGAATTTTTTTTTTCTTCTGAAAATGGTTTCTAGGTAGTGTAGAGGACGATTCATGCATTTTTTCTGTCTGGCTTTAGAACCCTATCAATAAAAGATAAAATTTTTGTCCTAACTCTGAGGTTGGCAGTGGTTTGTGGTTTTTGGTTCCTATTTGTCGTTCTCTAATCTATTGATGGTGATCCTATCAATATGAGATCTAGCATAATTCCCATGAATGAGGTTTCTAGATGCTCGGGAATTCTATCCCGTGTGTTTCTTCTGGATTTTAGCTGTTATGTTTTTTATTTTATTTGTATCTTTCATTGTGTTGACCTATTTAACACTCCTTGTGTTATTTGTTTCTACTTGTTATTTTTTTTGTTTTTTTTATATCGGTCATTTTCACCTTCTTCTTCTTATTATATCATTTTGCCAAAAAAAGTGAACGGGGTAGTTTTTGTAAACAATATCATTGACTTGTGTAAGAAGAATTGACGTGAGTGCTTAATTTTTAAGATTAACTTTGAAAAAACTTATGATTCATCCAACATCATGATTTGAACTATCTGCTTGACAGATTTAGTTTTAGTTTTGAAGAGATATGAAGATCATAAAAAGGTTACAATCACGTACTAGATAGAAATAAATCTCACAAAACAGAAATGAAATGACAGCAGCATAATTAGCAAGGATAACAAAAAACAACCATTTGTAGTACTACTCTTTATTGTCTAATAGTTACTTTAACCTTCCCAAGGTCAATCAAGAACTCCAAGAAAACGGGACAAAGGTTCTTTAAACTACATTGGTTCTGATTAGATTCTTGTCATGTTGAGAACAACTCCATGTCCGGGTTCAATAAGCATGTGGAAGGAAGGCGAATGACGATAACTCGGCGATACAGAAAATCGAAACTTCAACAGAATGAGAGACACCACCACCTTCAACTCAACCATGGCCAAATGCTGTCCTACACATACACGAGACCCCATTCCAAATGGCATGTAAACTTGTGGAATCTTGCATGCTCCTTGCACTCCATTCGCAAATCTTTCCGGATTGAACTCATGTGCATCATCGCCCCAAAGCTTCGAGTCTTGATGCAAAATCGGCATTGGAATGTGAATGTTCATTCCTTTCGGAACTAAGAGACCTTTGAAAACAATGTCTTTGAAAACTTCTCGATTAACCGATGATGCTGGTGGATAAAGCCTCAACGTCTCTTGAAGCACCATAGTTAACTGCAATGCAAGTACACATTTATATACACGATCTTAACGATAAAATTGAAACGATACAGAAAAGATTAGCATAACCCTTGCGCAAGTATCACATATGATCTAAAGAGAATAGTTAAATCAAAATATAATGTATTGAAACACATAACTTGATACATAGGTTGTGAAAAACATACCATTTTCAAGCTTTTAAGCATACTTGCATCTATATTACCATCCTTTCCAACAATTTCGAGCACTTCGGCGCGAACACGATCTTGCCATTCTTGGTGCGTAGATAACAACATTAAGCACCATGATGCTGTAATTGCAGTAGTCTCATATCCAGCGAAAAATATATTTTTGCAGTTATCTATTATAAATATGTCCCGGGAGATCGAATTCGGCAAGAAACTATCACCACTGTCGCATTTCTTTGCACTGTCGAGTATCATTTGTAAAAGATCTTGTTCCTCTCGAGCATCGTTTTGGCGTTTTTTGACGAGCTTTGATATCTTGGAGTTTATCTCTTTTTCTAGTTTCCACATTTGTCTATTGGTTTTGTTTGGCAAATATCTACAACAGATTATGAATCATTTTGTTCATTAGAATTGTGACGGTATTTTGACATGGATACGGACACATACACACTTTTTATATGGACATGGACACTGACACATACTTTTCTGGACATGGACATAGACACTGACACATACAGAGATTTCGTCAGTGAGAATCAAAAGAGCGCGAATATTAAAAGAACAGAATACATACCTATAGCCTGGAATTCCAGCAAATATCTTGGAAATGAGGTTTTGAAGTTCTCTAAGCTTTGTGAATATTTCTCTTCCTTCAACATAATTGCTTCCAAAACAAGCTTTTGCAATAATGTCAGATGATAAGTTTCGCAAGTCTTGATCAATTTCAATCTCTAAAGTGTCTCCATCTTTATTCAGTTTGGTATCCCATAATCTTAGCAGTCCATTTGTTGACTCCATTATCATATTGACTTTTGCCTACATCATGATTTTTTTATTATAAATAATGATAGTTAGATTACTATTCCAAATCAACATCGACAAGCAACCAGTTTGAAGGTTTTGACATTAAAAATTATTCGAACCGCAACAGCAGCAGAATATTATGGAGTTGTATACCTTACCTTCATTTTCTCTAGGTACAGTTCTGGGGCAATTATCTTCCTTTGATGAGCCCAATATTGGCCACTTGATGATAATATACCTTGTCCAAGGAGTGGCCTATTATCTTTGGATAAAAACGATGGCTTCCCAAGATTCAAAGATGTATGGAGGACAATCTCCTTCACTGTATCTATATCTGTCACCACTAACCATTGTATACTCCCAGAACAAAACACGAAAATGGGACCTACATGCATGTATATAATTCATGTCAGAATTTTTTAGTATATTTTAATTTAATATTTTCATCAAACATTAAATTAATTCATTATTATACTGTTCAAATATCTATATATTAATTATGAAAATTATGACCTCATAATCATTTATATGTAAAAAAATTAACTTTAAATGGCAACTCAGTGAAAAATATTTAAAATAAAAAAAAGAAAATGGGTACCACTAATATATGTACTAAGAATGTTTAAATACAAACTTATTCAAATAAATATCCCAAATAAATTCAAACAAATTATAATACAGTAAAAAAATCAAATAATTTTAAATGCGTTTGAATTCTATTTTATGAAAACCGAATTGATTTTTCTAAATTTGCCTCATACATTTTAATATTTATTTATTTTTTATTGGCATGATATATTTTATTGGCTATTTATTAGTGTAATTAATTAATCAATTTTAATATTTTATTTGTTTCAAACATAATCGATTGTTTTTATTCTACAATCTTACCTTTTTTAGTATACTATGTGTTATATATTACTTTAAACATACTATTTATAGTATTTTTTTTATTATAATATTAATATTAATAAAAAAATTGTAAATTATAAATTTGAATATTTAAAAATCAATTCAAATTAAATCACGTGAAATGAAGTGGAATTAGATCGATTTTTTTAAAAATCAATCAAAATTAAGTTGAATCTCAACCGTAAATATTTAAATTAAATACACTTTTTTTTTAAAATCGGTCAAAGTTACACCACAAATATCCCTAATATATACAACAAACATCATAATCATAATGAAAGAAACATCCCAAACCTACTCAAATTTTGCTTACCTAAAATTTTGAAAATAACAACTAAGGTTGTGTAAGAAAAATGTGATAAGGTTAGTTTGTTTATAGCAAAAAAAGATAAGATTGGTTTGTGGATGAGGAGGAGGAATTAAGATTTCCTTTTTAAATATTGGTTTCTTATAAAGGAAAAGTCATTTTTATATTCTTCATTCTCAAATTTCAAACTAATAGGTACTACCGCCTTAGACTAATAATAGTAATAATAAATTATTCTATTATAGTAAATTATCTTTATTATTTTAATTTTATACTTACTATGTATTAGATACAATACTTTTAAAATAAATACGCAATTTGATAAAATATCCATTAATGTAAAATTATTTTACATCAAAACTATCTATTTTATTTTCTCTTAATTTTTATGTATTTATTATTGTTCATTTACATCAAAAGGATCTGTTATTTAAGAATCTAAGGGTTTATTTGTTTGATCCCGAAAATATAATTTCTAGGAATATTATTGATAGGAACTTTATTCCATCAATGTGTTTGGCAAATCAATAAAATTTTCAGGAATATTTTTAAATTTTATTTTAATTAAATTTTAAAAATTAAAAATTAAAAAATAAATGTGTTAAAATAACTTGAGAGTGGAAAATTATGGTTGATTATTTTATATTTTCATGGAAATATAAGATTCTCATTTTTTGACATGAGAATAAAAATGAAGAAATTTATGAACAAAACATATTCCTGAGAATAAAAAGTACCCGAACATAAATTATCAAAATTTAAAATAAACAAGAAAATATATGAATTCCAAGATCACATTCCCAAAAATAATATTTATATCCATGAAAGAAACACACCCTTAAGATATAAATTTGATTTATTTATTTTTTAAATTATTATTAATGTCGCAATAAAAATTATTAAAATTGTATTTGAAAATCAGGAACATTAAAAAAAACCGTTAAAACAATAATTAAGAAGCAATAGAACCAGTACTAAGATTTGATACATAAAAAAATAGTATGAGAAAGAAAGGATAGAATAAGTTACCGTATTGTTTTTTCCAGTTGTAAATGTGAGGGAAGAGATTAGAATGCCAGTTATGAGAAATGGATGTTGAAACACCATCTTTGTTGTTTTCTTGTAAAAGTCTCTTTATTTCTGGAATATTGCCAAGGTAGAAATGAGGAGAAGGACCATTAATACCCTGTCTTTCAAGCTTTGCTCTAACTGATTTTGGCCTCAACACCAAAATATTCAAAATATGAACCAAAATCACCAAAATTGCTCCAAACAACACTTTCATTATTGTGCTTATCTCAACAATTTCCATTATGCTCTTCTCAAAACTTTCTCACTTTTCCACTCTCTATTTTTCCTCTTTAACACTACTAGTGTTTTTCATTACCCTTTTGATGCTTCTATGCTTCCTTCTCTTCTCTTTTATTTATATATAATTATTTTTGTCATTTATGATAAAAACAAAAAATATTTAGTGTATTTTTAATTTTGACCAGTCAAAAAATAAATACTAATTATAGCTGGTAAAAGAATTTGATATTAAATAATTAATACAATGAATGAAATCTTTTTGGTACATTTCATTTGGTCAAGTTAGTGTCATCGCATATAGAGTATTTTCTTTTTTAACTCAATCCTATTTTTCTTTCTCCAATTTTTAAAAAGGAATTTAGAGTTTTTCTAAAACAAAAAACTTAAAATTTGTTAAAATAATTACAACAAAAATATATTCATTTTAAGAGCACTTTTCTGAAAAAAGACACTCCTAAAAACAAGATTTTTTTTTTACTAAAAACCTTATAAATCTATTTTAAAAAAATTAAAAACAAAAATATTAGTGTTTTAGATGGATTCTTTTTTAAATTAACAACGCTTTTCGCTTTTTTTTTGTCGTATTGAGTTTCAATAGCATTTAAAATAAATAAATTAAATTCACTCTTTTTTTCTTCTTTGAATTTCTCTTACAATCTCACTTACGTTTCTCATTTAAAAAGTTAAGTGTTGAAAGTGATTGATTGTTACAACGAAAAGGAAAGAATAATGTTTAATGGTCAATGATCATAATCTTTATTTCACTCTTTCATTTTTGTTAATATGAGTATCATTTTGCTTCAGTTCTCAACTGTGTTTCACATATCTTTAATTTTTTTTCTTCTTTATCTCTCACATGACTGTTCATATATTTAGAATTTATATATTTAGTGTAAATCATTTTCTAATTTTTTAAAAGATATTGTTATGTAATTATGTTTAGAGCTCGTAATTTTTTTATAGTTACAACATTGTAAAGTGTTAGTGAAAAATGTTTGTTATGTTTAGAGTTTGTTTATATAGTATGTAGTTTAATGCTTGTTAATTTAAATTTTAAGATAAAATATAATTGATAGAACTTCGAGTAAATCAAAATTTTTGACATCAAATTATTGGTGGCGAATAGTATATCAATCAACATGGCTTATGCTATTTCAATCAAAATTATTGCACACAATTTTTAGGTCTATAAGCTTGAACACTTTTTAAATAGTAAATCAAATCAGCACTCAAACAACATACAAATGTGATTTTTGTTGAGGTCAATTCGGAAGAGTCAACATAATGAGGCATTTTTATTTAGGGACCTTTCATTTAGAGCAACACACCTTTATGAGTGACATACCACATACTTATCCAAAATCTTAAGGTGATAGGTGTGTGGGTTCCCCCACTTATAAATGCTCAAGTCCCCACATTCCTAATCAATATGAGACTTCCCCATACTACTCACACTTGTAATTCTTTTTCAACACTTCTCCTCAAGTGTGACTCTATCCACAATGCTCTCTCTAAATTGAGAACTCTTTTATCCACATACACTTGTACCGTCATTGACACTTTTCAATGGGTCACCTCCTACCCAGTAGGAAATTTTGCTACAAGTAAATCAATTTCTTCACTCAAATCAAATACTCATGATACCACTGTTGGGATTAATTCGGAGGATTCAATACGAGGGAGCATTTTTACTTTGAGGCCTTTCATTTAGAGCAATACATGTAACACCCTTCTAAAATACCCCAATTATTTAATTAAAATAATAAACATATATCAGAGTAATTATGCAGTTAAGGGTGTCACACAATCCTTCACACCATGTTCCAAAATAACTGTCATGCTCTTTATTTAATCAATTAAACATTTGCATAAATCGCAGCGGATATAAATCAAATCAATCAAAACATGTAACATACTACATGTAAACTGGTTCAACAATCATTAACAACATAATTAAAAGGTTCCCCCCCCCGATGTTACATCTATCAGAGCATGACCCACTAAGGAGACTACACTAGACTCCAAGTATTAGCTTCTACTCAACTCATTGCTCGTTACCTGAAAAATAGTGTAAGGGTGAGTTCCTCAATCGATATAATAAGCATTATAGAATATAATGTCATGTTAAGTAATTTAACACATTAATCACCCTAATCAGATTACACATTCAGCAACGGCACACCAACTCAAACATCATACTCAACACCAATACAACTCATATTCATACTCAATAGCAACACCACACACGTATAATATTGGAATACATCCATTCATATTATACGCCATACATACATTATGCAATGAGACTCCACACATGCGGTACCGACTATTCTTGAACATATAGTTCAAGCTCACCGATCAATCCAGATACGGCTACTAAGCTCACTAGTCCCACTCATTTGAGATCTAATGACTCACTCACTAATTCCTCACCATGGGAATTAGCTACAGCCCCGAAGACTATGCTATGCACACTAATCATCTAGCATGCAAACATCAACAACAAATCCACAATGATTCACTCACTAATTCCTCACCATGGGAATTAGCTACAGCCCCACAGGCTATGCTATGCACGCTAATCATCTAGCAATGCAACATCAACAACAATTCACAATGGACACATGCTCACACTCTAAGCCATACAACAGTCCATTCACAATTACATGCATAATATATACACTCACAGCATTATGCATATCATCATACATCATCAACACATGTATCAACACATCATTATCATGTCAATCAATTACACACAGTATTAGCACACTCTACTAATACCTATACTGCTCAAAACAGCGGGAAATAATCCCTATTACATCATATGCCAACATAGGCCAACCCTCAATTATGTACACAACATTAAAAAGCCAATTTTTCCACTCTGCAACAGTGTTAACCGGTTAACGCCCTGGGTTAACCGGTTAACGCAGCACCACACGCTTCCTGTCCCTAAACTTAACAGTGTTAACCGGTTAACGCCCTGGGTTAACCGGTTAACGCAGCACAAACAGCAATATTTCAGCAATCACAACAGTGTTAACCGGTTAACACCCTGGGTTAACCGGTTAACGCAGACAAAACAGCAAATTTTCACAATTCAAAACAGTGTTAACCAGTTAACACCCTGGGTTAACCGGTTAACGCAAGACAGAAGCTGTTCCTGCGCTAACTCAAGGCAGAATGCAGAATTCTCCGCATTTTCCGCCATTGGAGGACTTCCGGACCTCCGATTCCAATTCCGTAAAAAGCTACACTTTCGGAAATTTACCACTAACCCAAACACATATTCAATTACAGTCTAACACAACTTATTCATCAAAATTTCTCAGCATTTCAAAATCCCAATTAGGGTCAAATCACGGTTTATCACTACCCATTACATGCTAACCCATAATACCCATTAAACGACGATAAACCCCCCTTACCTGAGTTAATCCGGCGAATCTCAAGCTCCAAGCTCTTCTCTTCTCCAACCTTCTTCCTCTTGCTCTGCCTCTTTGCCCTTTTCCTCTTTCACGATCGCTTCTCTGTTTTTCACGTAAAAACCTTTTTACTCCAAATGGGCTCTTTTCCTTATTTCCAACTTATATATATTTTCCAAATAATAATAATCCAATAATAATAATAATAAAATTCCCAATTATTTAATTAAATTAATAAATATATTATTAACTCAATTTAAATAATTATTTTATTATTATCGTGGTGTTACAACTCTCCCCCACTAAAAGAGTTTTCGTCCTCGAAAACATACCTCAAGCGAATAACTCCGGATAAGACTCCTTCATCTGACTCTCCAGTTCCCAAGTCACATTGCCACCTGCTGGTCCTCCCCAAGCTACCTTCACCAAGGCAATCTCTTTACCCCGCAACTGCTTCAACTCTCGATCCTCGATCCTCATAGGTGATGTTTCAACAGTCAGGTTATCTCTCACCTGTACATCATCTACTTGGACTACATGCGACGGATCATGAATGTACCTCCTCAACTGAGACACATGAAAAACTTCATGCAAATTCGCAAGCGACGGCGGTAAAGCGATACGATAGGCTACCTCCCCTATCCTCTCCAAAATCTGATAAGGACCAATAAATCGAGGTGTCAACTTCTTCGACTTCAAAGCTCGACCAACACCAGTTATCGGAGTAACACGAAGAAACACATGATCTCCCTCTTGGAACTCAAGTGACTTCCTCCTCTTATCATGATAACTCTTCTGACGACTCTGAGCAATTCTCATCTTCTCCTGAATCATCTTAATCTTTTCTGTAGTCTGTTGAACAATCTCCGGTCCAACCACAGCACTCTCACCGGACTCATACCAACATAACGGTGTCCGACATCTCCTACCATATAAAGCTTCAAACGGTGCCATACCAATGCTCGAATGAAAACTATTGTTGTAGGTAAACTCAATCAAAGGCAAATAACAATCCCAAGCACCTCCCTTTTCCAAAACACAAGCCCTCAAAAGATCCTCCAGCGACTGAATCGTCCTCTCAGTCTGACCATCAGTCTGCGGATGATATGCAGAACTCAATCTCAGCTTAGTTCCCAAAGCCCTCTGCAAACCTTCCCAGAACTTCGATGTAAATCTAGGATCTCTGTCCGAAACAATACTCGACGGAATACCATGCAAACTTACAACCTTCTCAATATACAACTCAGCTAATCTCTCTAACGGATAATCCATTCTGATCGGAATGAAATGAGCCGATTTCGTCAATCTATCCACAATCACCCAAATGGCTTCAAAGTTCTTATTTGTCCTCGGTAAACCAGAAACAAAATCCATACTGATACTATCCCACTTCCACTCTGGAATAGTCAACGGTTGCATTAGCCCAGACGGCTTCTGATGCTCAATGTTTGACTTCTGACAAGTCAAACAGGAATAAACAAAACTCGCAATTTCTTTCTTCATTCCCGGCCACCAAAATAACTTTTTCAAATCATGATACATCTTCGTAGCTCCAGGATGAATGCTCAGGCCACTACGATGTCCTTCCTCAAGAATACTCTTCTTAAGTTCGATAACATCCGGAATACACACCCGATTACCAAATTTCAAAACACCATTCTCATCAACTCTGAATTCACCACCTTGGCCTTGATTCACTAAAGTCAACTTATCAACCTGTAGCGGTGTATTCGTCGCTATATGATTTATCGATTAAACCATAAGCAAAGCATACAATGATTTTCGAGTCACCACCGCACTTTTATTTATCCAAAGGACTGGCTAAAAAGCGAACAAAAGCCTAAGAAGTTTTACACGTAGAAAACTAATAAAAGATCAGAGAGTCTGGGTAAGGGGTAAATTACGCAATGGGAAGGTGTTAGGCACCCACTACGTCCTAGGTACTCCTAGGGAGCCCTTTTCACACTTGTTGTACTAAATTGTTATTTGTTATGACATAAGTATTGTGCAAACATGATTGGGATGGTGAGAAAAGAATATACAATTTTATTATTGGGTTTGAACGGATGAACCCGCTGCCTACGTACCTTCCATCAAAGGTAAGGATCAAAACGCCGTAGTTCGGCTAAAAGATTTCCAAAAGGTTGGTGAATTCAATTTTAAACAATAGCACTGAGGCTTTTCATTATCAATGGGAGAAAACTCGACCAAGAACAACATCCACCATGTGAGGATAGCTTCGACGCACTAGAGGGGTTAACCCTGTTTTCAGTACGGAAGACTTATAGTCGACTCACTAAGGATAGGCAAGATTTACATCAACCACAATGATAATTGAAACCTATGGCTAATGCATGAAAAGATTAATGGACAAAGCCAAAACAAGTGAATGAGTGAAGTTAATTGATTGTGATTATGAAAATAGAAGTCAAAGTATGATTAAGATTGATTTGAAGAAGTATTATGAAATGGAGTTTGAAAAAAGTCAAGGACTTGGGTCCAGGTTTTTAGTTTGGAAAACATGAAGATGTTTGCACAATATCTATGTTAAGTTTGAAATCAAAGTATGAAAAGGTTTAGGACATAATGGGGATGAATGGATGAAGATGGATCGTAAAACTTCTTAGAAGGTTCACCTCTTGAAGTCATATAGAAGATGATTCAAGTGTGTCCTTTGGAATAGGCAATGAATAATAATAATGTAAGCAAACAAATGATACCGGATGCCATTCAATGGTCTTACTCCAATCTCACAAACAAAAGCGGATACCGGATACCACTAGATGGATTTACACCAATCTCCTAAAACAAAACTGGATATCAGAGGCCACTCAATGGACTTATACTAATCTCCTAAAACAAAATGAAACTTGGATACCGGATGCCAATCTATCTGGACTTATACCAATATCCAACATATGATCATAGGAAAGCAAATGCCAACTTGCAGGGACTTACAATTGCATCCTCACATAAACAAACGAAAGCAAAACATGGATGTTAGATGCCAATCTGTCTGGGCTTACTCTCACATACACAGTATGATCCTAGGAATACAAATGCCAACTTGCAGGGACTTACAGTTGTATCCTCACATACAAACAAACAAAACAACATGTGATCATAGGAGAGCAAATGCCAACTTACAGGGACTTACAGTTGCTTCCTCACATACAATCAAGTAAATGCATCAGGCAAAGATAAGATGAGTGGCCAAGGTGATGGTCTTATACTCACTTCCATATCATGGGAGCAATGGCCAATGGATGGTCTTACAATTGTCCTCAATGGGCAAACAACAATGATAGCATCACAAAAGCAAATGAGATGATCATGCATTAATGGCAATTGATGATGATAAATGCATAGCATACAGGCAAACAAGTGCATATGAAGCAATCAATCAATCAATGAATAGCAAACAGCACACTCTATAGCCAAACAATGGGGGGGCTCACACAAGAGTGTTTGACTTTGAAAGTCCACTGTAGTAGGTGAAGGTCGCTCTTAACCTTGCCATTGAGAGGCTAAGGTGAAGCATATGAATAGGAGATGAGGGGTGTGCCTCATTGCTTCTATCCCTGATCAGGGAGAGCATATAAGAAAGTGTGGGAGCTCAGAAAGATGGAGCTCTCTCCACATTATTGACTCGATTAGATCTTGGGTATTTATCTCAATGCTTCAACCATGTAATGGGAGCAAAGAGAGGACACACTGAATAGTGGGGAATAGATTGCTTATCCCTACCTTCCACCAATTGCCTTACTTGAAGGACTTTTCCTGCTTGGGACAATTTTAAACAAACACAGGCATTGCCTCTTAAGGAGGACTTCAGACAGTTTGCCCGGTCAAATAACAGACCGGGACTCCAGACTACATGAAGAAGAAAGGTTTATACCTCAAAGCAAATGCTAAATAGCAAAGCAAGCAAGTTCAAAGAACTTAAGCAACTAAAGTACCTAAAAAAGGCAAACCAATTAGTAAACAGTTCAACAGATAAAATCAAAAGGAAATGAACCAATAGTCAACCACAGAGGGACCAATTGTGCAAGGCACAAAGACTCAAGTTACATGAGTCAACCTACAAAACAAGGGTTAGCACGTGATATATGATCCAACTCAATCAAAATATGAATGGTCTTTGAGGCATTGGTGCTTAACCTGAAACAATAGCTCAAATGTAAGCTCAAAAGACCACTAGGGCTAGCCTAGGGTCAAAGATGAAAGAAAAAAGTCAAACAGCAAAGGAAAGTCAACCCAATTCATGTTCAAACATTTAAGAAGTAATCTCAATTGGATTCACAATCAAATCATGCATCAATGTCATTTCATACACAAGTGAATGCAAAGCATGGCAAGAGAAGCACACAAAAGGTCAACAGCAAGACCTTATTCAAAAGTCAACTCAAACATTTTCAAAAATCATGAAATAAATCACACTCAATCCTAACATCTAGAATGGTATACATGTAAAATTTCATGGCATTTGGATGAGAGGAAGGCAGTCAAGTAAAATCATGAAGTCGAACCAAATTCAAGTAAGCATGGTGAAAGTCAACAAGCATGGGTCAACTTCAAAAAATCATATCAATTTGAAAACAGAAGAGAAATGAATGAGATTAACACCAATGCAAAGCTCAAAGAGTCTAGTTATTACATATGAAATTTCATGGACATACAATATGATGTGAGGATTTCACAAAGGAAATGGCAATGTGTATCACAAAAAGTCAACAAATGACAAAGCATGGAAGAAAATTCTCAATCAAATGGAAAACAGCAAGATTAATTCCAAGAAAATTCATGTACCAACTAGACATGTGATAGATGATTCATGCAAAATTTGGGGTCATTTGGATGTAAGGAAGCGTGTGAACAAAAATTGGGAAAATGCATATCATTCATATAGCACCAAATGTAACACATAACTTCAGAAAATCATAACTCTCAATCCACAAATGATAAATGCACAAACTTTATATGGAAATGAAGGTCAATGTGTCTAGTTTCACCACAAAAAAATTTCAGGCTCATTGGATGCATCATGACAATTTCACAAAAGGAATGGCTCAATGTATCATTTATGCATACATGTCAAGAAAATAATTATCAATTAAAATCCAACCAGTGAAAAATTAATTAAAAATCACAATCAAATACTAGACATCTTTGTGATCATCATGCAAAAAATTTCAGGATTTTTGGAATTAAATTGAAAGAGAAATTAATTTTGCAAGTTGGAGAACAATTGGATGAAATATGAGCAAATGGCATGGAGAATTGGTCAACATGGGGGTCAACGATGGCAAACTGGTAATTCTGCGCCTCACTAATTGAAACGGCGTCGTTTCAGGGCGCCCCAGGAAATGTTCTTATTGGCTACTAGCCAATGGAACAGTGACAATAGCAACAACAGCCAATCAGTTTCGAATTTTCTGGGTTTCAACCATAAACCCTTAGGGTTTAGAACAACAGCATGGCATTGCAAGCAATCAGCATCATGTAATCATCACAAACAAACTTAAGCAAGCAACATGGCAGTAGTAATGTTCTTCATGCAAACATGTTATACACAACAAAACCAAGACAAACATGAGAAATTTCTGGGCAGCTAGGGTTTTAGAAACAGCAGCAGGGTTTTAGCAGCATCTTCATATTCATCATCCATGTTCATCATTTAAATCATCAACACATGAACAACAGCATCAACCAAAAATCGTGGCCATGAAATATCATCATTAAGCAACATTAATCAACAACAAAACACACATAAACATGGGAATTCTGGGCATGGCATAGGTTTGAACAGCAGCAGCATAAAACTCAACATCATCATGCATCGAAATTTCCATATGCCCAGAAATTGAAATCAAAGGTACCAATAGCATCATCATACATCAAGCATCACAAATATGGTGTTCATTTCCATTAAAACAACCTAAACAAACCAAATCGAAGGAAAACATGTTCATACACACAAATGAAAATCCAGATTTCTTGGCCATGACACCACCATTTTAAGCATGCTTTAGTTCTCTAGAATCAGCATAAGAAGATCTTTCATAAACATATTCTGGCATGGCAAAAGGAGAAGGTCGATTACTTACTTGTTTTGGAAGAAAATCGAAAACAGGGCTGCTTTGATGGATTTAAGGGCAAACAGGTGAAGATGATGCTTGGCAATGATGAATCCTTGAGGAAAATGAGCTCGATGATGCTTGGAAGCTCCCACGATTCAAACTGCCATTTGAGCTGCTTGGAGAAAACAGGTTCTGAAGATGAAGTTCCAGCTAAGATTTCATACTTGGAACCAGCTCATAATGATGATGGATAATGAAGAAATGCAAGAGAAAGCTCGAGTGTTTTGGAGGATTTGACAGAAATTCTCAAAATGCAAAAATGCAAGAGTGAGAGAACCAGAGGATTTTTGGTCTGTGGCTGCTGCTTGTTTCATTCAGAATGATGAAAAGGTGTCTGTTAAGCCCAGCCAAACTCAGTTCATCATGAGTTTTTTTGACAGCTTTTTTGAAAATCCAGTAAGAGGGAGTCAGCATGAATAATTTCTGTTATGCCAAGTGTTTTTTTGATGGCTACTAGCTGCAGTTGAATCTCAAAATGTCAGCAAAAAAATCATGCCTAAGGTCTGCTGTCATGGTACAAAGCAAGGTGTGGAAGTATGGTGGATATGGTTGCATTTGTCCTTTTGTTCCAAAATTCAAGCAAGTAGTGAATGGCCCTTGTTTTGCTGTTGGTTAGGCTGCATAATGTGTTCAAAATGACAGCAAATAGCCTCTAATTTTTCTGTTTTTAAGAGTACAAGGCAAGGCATGGTGGATGGTATGGACAAGTATGGTGAAATTGTACTTTTCTTACAATTCAAGCAATCAAGCCATGGCCTCATGTACTGCATAAAATGAGCTTGCAAACACATTTAAAATGATATTTCTGAGCTGTCCCAATTGGCCAAATGTTGAAAAAAATGCTTATATCAAAAAGTCAACTCTTGGTCAAACTTGCATTTAAATGAGAAAAGTCAAAAAATGCCATTTTGATTGGTGAAGTTTTGGCTCATGAAATTTATATTTTTGGAAAGAGGGGATCAAATGTGACTTGTAGGAAAAAACCCCACCAAAATTGGCCAAACGGTTTGGGAGATATGGCCCTTTGAAGTTCAAGATTTTCTGAAATCGATTCGATCATAACTTGCCAAACACACATGGGAATTGAGAGTTCTTGGACTTTTTGGAAATGGGAGAACAAGATCTTCAACTTTCATGTTGGGCAAAAATTCATTTGAGGCTTGTATCAAGATGTAAGTTTGAGGATCAAGACTTTCCATTTATGGCAGGTTTCAGTTACAGGTCCAGTTTCCATTTCTGGAAATTTTCTGTTTGACTTCAAATTCTTCCATGATGAGGTTGGACATGACATATGAGGCTTGTATAGACATGAATGAACTCCTTCAAATCAATTCCATCCATCAAATCACTGATTAAATGGCCAGTTGACCAAGTTTGACTTTCTGTTGACTTTTCTAGGGTTTTGCATGATTGAACCACTTCTGATGAATTCCAGACCCTAATTCCTTGAGACCTTGATTTCCAATGATGTCCCAAGTTGTGTGAACTCTTGATTATTGGTCATGGTGCCCAAATTCTGCAAGAATGGCCATCATCCATTGCTTTGACTGACTGTTGACTGTCTTTGACCTAATTGCTGATAATTGCTTCAACTGCAAGCAACAAGGTTAGACTGACAATATTTTTGTACTTTTTGGATGATAAACATATGAAAAGCAATAATATACAAATGCAAAACATGCTTGGTGATCAAGAACCACACACACAAGGCAACCTACCCACTAGGAGGGAAGCAAAGGCATGCAATGATCCTTGAGGCTATGATATGAGATGATATGGGCCATGAGGGATCTTAGGGCCAAAATTGGGGTCTTACAGATGCCCCTATTTAAGGTCATGCTAGCCGGAGAAGTGAAGTTTAGAAATCTTCATCTCGACGCGGTAGAATGGGCTTAAATAACAGTAATGAGACAAATTTTGGTCCCTAAGAGACCTCATGATGCAAATGTATGTATGCAAAAGACACAAATTCTGTGGCGAATATGGTTAACACAGAAGAAAAGACGATCCATCGGAGTAATATACTCACCAGGAACAGAGACTCTAACAAGACTCTGGTTGGGGATAAACAAAACTGACACAGCGTGTACAAGACATAACTCTGATTAGAGGATAACAGAAAACAGACTGGAGGCCTCACTGGGGAGTGAAGGACTCACACTGGGAAAAGAATTCCAAAGGAAAATAAATCCATTGGAAAGACAAAAGCTGACTCCTGGGGAGAAGCAACGGGGAAAACTTCACTGAGGAAGCACCAAAGAATGAGGTGTTACCGGTATGAGGGTAACAAAAATCAGGAAGGAACACCAAGGATACCGGGTTGTAGGTATGTAACAGGTGACCGACCAAAGACGTGAATTGGTGTGTGTTCCAAAACACTCATCATCCTGAAGAGAGCGAAAGCAAACTTGTTTATAGGATGGATATTTGATTCTGTAAAGAATGCAAATCTTACTCAGTTGGGGAAACAAACAAAGTGTTCGACAAGAGAGTGCATGAGATATATTATCTATAGCCGTCAAAACGTAGATAATGTACTCGCATGGAAAGTTATCCTGAACCGGGTTGTAGGTTGTTTGTAGGATAAAGTCCGAAATCGTGAATTGGTTTGTGTTCCAAAACACTCATCATCCTGAAGAAAGCTAGAACAGCAGACTTGTTTATAGGATGGACATTCGAATCCACAACGGGAAAACGAATCTGACTCTGTGGAGAAAACAATCAAAAGATTGACTCGAGAGTGAACGAGATATAATATCCATTACCGTCAGAACGTGGATAGAATACTCACAAAGGGAGATTATCCTGAACCGGGTTGTAGGTTGTTTATAGGATAAAATCCGAAATCGTGAATTGGTTTTGTGTTCCAAGACACTCATCACCCTGAAGAAAGCTAGAACAGCAGACTTGTTTATAGGATGGACATTCGATTCCACAAGGAATACGAATCTTACTCGACTGGGGAAGATCAACAAAGGATTCCGACCAAAGAGCGCATGAGACATATTATTCATAGCCGTCAAAACGTGAATAATAACCTCGCATGGAAGATTATCCTTAACCGGGTTGTAGGTTGTTTATAGGATAAAAATCCGAAAAGAAAGGCATCAGGATACCAGAATAGGTATATAATGATGACCAATCAAAAGGAGCAACAGACATTACCGACAAAAGGGTAAATGAAAGGCGATCTGCTGAGGATTCACTGGTGAAAACCAATGATCCAGGGAACACAATCACTGACACAAGGTGAAAGGACCTACTGGGGATAAAATTGCTAGCATACGGCAATTGTCCACAAAAGACTTGCGAGGGATATAAGTACTGATCTGAGCGACTTATCCAAGCAAAGGAAAATCAACATCAAGAACTAGATGAAGATAACCACAAGGGAAATTGTCATCGGTTGAGATGAACAACAAAGTTAACTCTGCAAGTGGAGAAAACAGGGTTTATGACTACCGGTTTGTAAGTAGAAAAACCGCAAAGATAGGACTTACGACTGCTGGTTCGTAGGCAGAGGGCCAAAAAGGGTGGAGATGACCACAAAATTAGGGTTTACATCTACCGAATACGGGATAGAAGACCAACAACTCCACGTGGGGATAGAACGAATCACAAATCCGCACGGGAAACCAAAATAGGGTTTATAACAAACCACAAACTGCTGGAGAGCAGGAAAATAGGATTTACAACTACCGACTGTTAGGTAGAAAACCAAAACTCTGGCTGGAGAATAAAAGGTGTATAACCACAAATTCTGTCAAGAAAGCCAGGAAAAGTAGGACTTATAACCACAGGTATGAGGGTAGCGGCCCAAAATTACTCCGCTGGGGAACAACCCACTGGGAAGCACAAGACATTTGACAAATAGCCAATTCGGGAATAATCCGAAAAGACCGGCTGAATCAAGACACGTCCTAATGAGGATGTAACTCAAATAGGAACATCCATCCCAATCTATGTGTTGGGAGGAAACAGAAGAAACCGTCATCCACGAGGATATATCTCAGTGGGGAACTGTAGAAGGAAAGGCAACATTTTTGCTTATGGGGTTGACTCTATATGGAGAGATTTTGACACCCGACATCTGCTTGGGGAGATCTATAAAGAGATCTGTATTGCCCATTGCAGGAGACACGACAAACAAAAGATATATGGCAAGAAATGCAACATGAATATCTGAATGTTTATGAATATGCATGAATATGCGTGATTTATGTTTGATGAATGCTGACAAAACAGACAACTCCAACACAAACAGGTTCAGGAATCAAAACGTCCGGTATTATACTTCCAGGGGAACAACCAGCTGGAGAGCCAATCTGCGGAGATCTTCATGCTGTAAAGCAAAGATCTGCGGGTACTGCTGAAGAAGCAGAGGATCAGAGATATCAGGAAACAACCCAATCAGGGTACAGAAAGTCACAATGGGCAAAGCAGCCACCAAGACGAATCTGTAGGGGAACAAGAGAAGTCCCAAAGTATCTGCAGGGGATCTCAGTGTCAACTGAGAAACAAAAGGATGCATTGCACAAGCACGAACTGTTGTAGAAGCAACTCCACATAACTCCGCTGGGGAACAACCCACTGAGGGAGAGTGATATCATCCAAATAGAATCTAACTGCATAAGCAACTCTACTGGGGAAAACTGTCGGCTACTCTCTTGGGGAACAACCCACTGAGGGAGGACAGATCAAACAAGTAGATTCTGCAACGAACCACTCTACTTGGGAAAGAATATGCATAGCAAACTGATCACAACAAGTAGATTCTGCAATATAAGCCACTCTACTGGGGATCACAAACAGTCAGGAAATTAATCCGTTCTCTGGATGGTAGAGCCATCATCCGACCATACCGGGGATTGAAGGAGTACTCAACAGGCGAAATTGCCATAACAAATACTCTGCAGACTATGCTGAGGAAAAAGATGGTTGAAAACACTGGGATGTCGACCCAATCAACCGCTGAATAGGAAAATAAATCCTACTCTGCTGAAGAGAACAAACTCTGATGGAGAGATAGCAACAATTCCGCAGACGACTTCGCCGGGGAAAAGGTAAAGTACCGGGTATCAAACCGCCGGCTTACCGAGTCTTCAAAAGAAAGCGATCGTGCTGAGGAAACAACTCCGCTGGCAACTGCATTGGGAAGAGTGATAACAACTCTGCTCGCGAATCCGATGGGGATATCAATAACAGCTCTACTCATGACTGCCGAGGAGACAAATAAAGTCTGGGGCATACGACCCACTGGTGAAAGTGACGGGGCACCAAGATGACAAACCATCAACCGCCGAAACTCACAAGGAAACACCCATGCTGGGAAAACTGCTGCTGGAGAAAACGAAGTCTTCAACAACACTCTGCTTGCGACTATACTGGGGGAACAACCCCAACAACAACTCTGTTTGAGGAACAACCCCAACAAAGATCTGAAGAAAGAAGATACCACCAAACCAGGAATATGAACCAATGTCCTACCTGTTGGAAATCATGCCACCCTCGGGAGAGCACTGAGATATTCTTGAGTATCCTTTCAATCTTGTGAATGTTCACTTTGTTTAAAACAATTTTTTTGAAAATTTTGATTTGTTTAAAACAATGATATTTTATCAATTTAAAACATGCAAAACATTTGTTGAATTGAAACAAATAGGAGTGCAAATAATTGGATAAAAAGCTCAAATTGATTTGATAGAATGGTAGTCTGCAAATGGCAAGACTCCATAGATCTGTACAAATTTGAAATCAGTGATATATATTGGAAGAGGGCTACATTGAACATAATGATCCTTTCTCTACCAATTTGAATCTCGATGTATTCGAAGCTTCGGTTGACGACGAATCGAGAATCTTCTGACGAAATGACGACTGATGAACCAGAAAGTCTTGTCAGGATGCAGTTACTTGCCAAATCCCTAATTTTTGCCTAGATTGCCCCAGGGTGAGGTACTCAATCTAGCGGGATGCAAATATTCTCTCTTTTTTCATGTCTCTAATTTTTGCCTGGATTACCCTTGCGGGTTCTCCACCGAGACGCTTATTTTTGCCTAAGCCGCCCTTTCGGGTTTTCAACTTAGCGAGCTATTCTGTTTTTTCATTTGCATATACTTTTTTTTTTTAGGCAAAGTATCTCTTGACTGCATCCGAATTCACAGGACGAGTGAAATCCTCCCCATCCATTGTTGTAAGCATCAAAGCACCGCCTGAAAAGGCTCTCTTAACAACATATGGACCCTCGTAGTTTGGAGTCCACTTGCCCCTGGAATCGGGCGCGAAAGACAAAACTTTCTTGAGCACGAGGTCACCTTCTCGGAACACACGAGGCTTGACCTTCTTATCGAATGCTTTCTTCATTCTCTGCTGATATAACTGACCATGACACATGGCAGTTAATCGCTTCTCTTCGATCAAATTCAACTGGTCATAACGACTCTGAATCCATTCAGCATCAGTCAACTTGGCTTCCATCAAGACTCGCATTGATGGGATCTCCACCTCTACTGGGAGAACGGCTTCCATGCCATAAACAAGAGAAAAAGGGGTTGCCCCTGTTGAAGTGCGTACAGACGTACGGTATCCATGCAAAGCAAATGGCAGCATCTCATGCCAATCTTTGTACGTGACAGTCATCTTCTGGATGATCCTCTTGATATTCTTGTTAGCAGCTTCAACAGCCCCATTCATCTTAGGTCTGTAAGGAGAGGAGTTATGGTGTGCAATCTTGAATTCAGCGCACAACTCATCCATCATCTTATTGTTCAGATTGGATCCATTATCAGTAATGATCCTCTCTGGCACACCATAACGGCAAATCAGCTGGTTCTTGATAAACTTCACAACCACCTGTCTGGTTACATTCGCGTATGAAGCGGCTTCAACCCATTTGGTGAAGTAATCAATCGCTACGAGAATAAACCGATGCCCGTTGGATGCTTTCGGCTCAATCATGCCGATCATGTCGATTCCCCACATAGAGAAAGGCCATGGTGATGAAATCACATTCAGGAGTGTCGGAGGAATATGAATCTTATCCGCATAAATTTGACACTTGTGACATTTCTTCACATACTTGCAACAGTCAGACTCCATTGTCAGCCAATAATAGCCCGCTCTCAACATTTTCTTAGCCATGGCATGTCCATTGGAATGAGTACCAAATGAACCCTCATGGACCTCAGTCATCAATAGGTTTGCTTCGTGTCTATCCACGCATCTGAGCAAAACCATATCGAAATTCCTCTTATACAGCACTTCACCACTGAGGTAGAAACTGCCTGACAACCTTCTCAAAGTTTTCCTATCCTTCACAGATGCCCCAGGCGGGTAGACCTGGTTCTGGAGGAAATTTTTGATATCAAAATACCAAGGCTTGTCATCTTTCACTTCTTCGATTGCAAATATGTGAGCTGGTCTGTCCAAGCGCATCACAGTAATATTGGGGACATCATTCCACCGTCTGACCACTATCATGGAAGCAAGCGTTGCAAGAGCATCCGCCATCCGATTATCCTCTCGAGGAATGTGATAAAATTCAACTTCTGTAAAGAATGTTGAAATTCTCCTTGCGTAATCTCTGTACGGAATGAGACTTGGCTGGTTCGTCTCCCATTCACCCTTGATCTGATTGATAACTAGGGCCGAATCACCATAGACATCAAGATACTTGATTCTCAAATCAATGCATTCTTCAAGTCCCATTATACAGGCTTCATACTCCGCCATGTTGTTCGTGCATTTGAAAGTTAGCCTTGCTGTAAACGGAATGTGTGAACCTTGAGGAGTGATAATCACTGCCCCAATTCCATTTCCATATTGATTAACAGCGCCATCAAACACCATCGTCCATCTGGAACCAGGTTCTGGACCTTCATCAAGTGTAGGCTCATCGCAATCTTTCATCTTCAAATACAGAATTTCCTCGTCAGGGAAGTCATACTGAACAGACTGATGATCTTCAATCGGCTGGTGCGCTAGATGGTCAGCCAAGATACTACCTTTGATAGCTTTCTGAGCTCGATACTCAATATCATACTCAGACAACAACATCTGCCAACGGGCAATCCTCCCAGTTAAAGCAGGCTTCTCGAAGATATACTTAATTGGGTCCATTCTGGATATCAACCAAGTTGTATGATTTATCATGTACTGGCGCAAACGCTTAGCAGCCCAAGCTAAAGCACAGCACGTCTTCTCAAGTGTAGAGTATCGAGACTCACAATCAGTAAACTTCTTACTGAGGTAGTATATAGCAAACTCCTTCTTCCCTGATTCGTCTTGTTGACCGAGTACACAACCCATCGAGTCTTCAAGAACTGTTAAATACATGATCAGAGGTCTTCCTTCCACAGGCGGAGACAAAATCGGAGGTTCAGACAGATAATCTTTGATACTGTCGAAAGCTTTCTGGCAATCCTCGGTCCAATCATGCGACTGATCTTTCCGGAGGAGCTTGAATATCGGCGCACATGTGGCAGTCATGTGGGATATAAATCTGGAAATGTAGTTCAAGCGGCCAAGAAAACCTCGGACTTGCTTCTCAGTTTTGGGTGCAGGCATCTCTTGTATTGCTTTGACCTTTGCAGGATCAACCTCAATACCTCTTTCGCTTACCATAAAACCCAACAATTTGCCGGAACGGACTCCAAATGTACATTTGTTCGGATTCAGGCGAAGTTTGAACTTTCTCAAACGCTGAAAAAGCTTCAACAAATGCTCAACATGCTCAACTTCCGTTCGGGACTTAGCGATCATATCATCAACATAGACTTCGATCTCCTTGTGCATCATGTCATGAAACAAGGTAGTCATAGCTCGTTGATACGTGGCTCCGGCGTTCTTCAAACCGAAGGGCATCACTCGATAACAGAATGTTCCCCAAGGTGTGATGAATGTTGTCTTCTCCATATCCTCTGGTGCCATCTTAATTTGATTATAACCGGAAAATCCGTCCATAAAGGAAAAGACTTTGAATTTGGCTGTGTTGTCTACCAACATGTCGATGTGTGGTAGAGGAAAATCATCTTTTGGGCTAGCTTTATTCAAATCTCTGTAGTCAACGCACATACGGACTTTTCCGTCCTTCTTAGGAACAGGCACAATATTGGCCACCCATTGAGGATATGTCGAAGTCACCAGAAACCCCGCATCAATTTGCTTCTGAACTTCCTCTTTGATCTTCACTGCCATATCTGGATGAGTTCTTCTGAGCTTCTGCTTCACAGGCACGCACTCAGGCTTCAAAGGCAGGAAATGTTGCACAATATCTGTATCTAAACCCGGCATGTCTTCATAGGACCAAGCAAAGATATCTGAATATTCTCGTAGCAAACTGACCAAATCTTCCTTGACAGACCCTTCGAGAAGTGCCCCGATCTTCACCAGACGAACACAATCCTCAGACCCCAAGTTGACTGTTTCCAAGTCTTCGAGATGTGGCTGAATGATCTTCTCTTCGTGCTCAAGAAGACGGGTAATCTCATCAGGAATCCCCTCAACGTCATCTTCTTCTGCCTCAAATACAGGGAATTCAAAATTGGGAGATGGCGTTGGATCATTATGTTCAATGGGTTTTAGGATCAATCTGCATAATGATTTTGGTTAAGGAAAAAACTTCAGCATTTAAACAAGCAAACCATTATGCAGATGAAAAATGTTGTTTTTGTTTTTCAGGGTTTTTTGTGATCACTGATTTCATGCAGAAAAGCAAAAAGTAAAAACAAAGGAAAAACAAATGTTAAACAATGCATTAATTGAATGAAAACATCATTGTATTAAATGCTGCCAACAATGTCATCACTTCTCCTTTTGGCATGGGAGAAGGTTTTAAACAAAATGAACAATTTACTCTGATCTATGGATGACTGTAGGAACATCTACAGCGACCCAATTGTGGCAGACACCACCAGGAATAACAAAATTGTTCATGTCCTCTGCTTCCTCTTCAATGATGGCAGCAGCTTCCTCTTCTTCAGGTTGATTGGCGTGAATGAACCCTCCACTCTTGAACAGACCTTGCTCATTGCATGCCCCAGAACCATAGCCAATGCCAGCCCGGGATTTGTTGTCTTCAAGTTCAATCACCTTCCCCAAACCAGCAACTGCACCACATTCAATGGCCAGCTTAGCATCACGGTAGGAAGTGAATGAAGGAGACTTCTTCTCGATTGGTTCATCAATAGATAAAGCTTGGAACTGAGTTCCAACTTCATCCTCTGCGTCAATGTACGAGAAAGAAGACAGATGGCTAACCAGGAGAGCCTTTTCTCCCCCTACTACAACCAATTTCTTGTTTTCACAAATTTCAGCTTCTGGTGTAGGGTGGATGTCACGGCGCCAGCCTCGTGAATCCATGGTCTGCCTAAGAGACAGCTGTAAGATGGGTGGATATCCATTACTTGGAAAGTGACTTGGAAATCACTTGGTCCTATCTTGATAGGGAGATCAACTTCCCCAATCACGGTCTTGCGCGACCCATCAAACGCCTTCACAACAACCCCACTCTGCCTCATAGGAGGACCTTGATATGATAGTCGAGAGAGTGTGGATTTTGGCAATACATTAAGAGAAGATCCAGTGTCCACCAACACATTGGACATTGCATCAGATTTGCAATTCATAGAGATGTGCAAAGCCATGTTGTGGTCTCTTCCCTCCTCAGGGAGATCAGCGTCACAAAAGCTCAAAGTGTTGCAAGCGGTAATGTTTGCAACAATGCTATCAAATTGTTCCAGGGTGACGTCGTGATCAACATATGCCAGGTCCAAGACCTTCTGCAGAGATTCCCTATGGGGTTCTGAATTCAGCAGTAGAGAAAGAATAGAAATCTTGGAGGGCGTGTGTAGAAGCTGGTCTACAATGTTGTACTCACTCTTTCTGATGAGCCTCAGCATCTCATCAGATTCTTCATCAACAATGCCACTTGGGCCAACTGAAGAAACAGGAGTCTTTTGTACGGATGAGGAGGGTTTGGCAACATCAGGTGCCGGATTCTGAATGCTCACAGCCCACCGGACGCTCAACAGTATCAGAAGCAGTAGCCTTTGGAGGCGCAGAAAATACACGACCACTTCGGGTCAACCCACTGACATCAGCAATGTTGGTGACGGAAGTGGAAGGTAAAGGCACTTCGACCCCATCCTGGACAGCAACAGGATTGTATCTGAAGGGTACAGCTTTGTCAGATGAATAGGGCACAGGGCCAGCTGGTTTAATGACCAAGGAAGGGGAAACCTTTGGCTTGTTGCTATTATAGCAAATAACAACTGGTTCAGGCAGCTTGAACACTGGTGAAATGACGTTCACTTCAGGTTCGACTTCATCAACATTGCGATTCTGCAGAATCTCAATGGTACCTTCATTCAACAACTTCTGAAGTTCTCTGCGTACTTGATCGCAACCCAGACGATTAACCGAACAAACGCGGCACTTGTCGTGGTTATGCTCCAAATAACTGTACTGACACAGCATCTTATGTAAATCAACCAACGACTGCCTGATGTGGCTGACATACTTGACCTTGTACCTCCCAAGGCATTCTTGAATCATGTTGACAGATTTCCCATGCGCAGGCAATGGGTTCTTGGTGACGTTCGGGCTTGAGTCCTCAAAACTCAGGATTCCACTTCTCATAAGGTCTTGCACCTTAGTCTTCAGCTGGAAGCAATTCTCAATATCATGGCCCGGAGCACCAGAATGATAGACACAGTGTAGGTCAGGCTTATACCACCACTGAGGGTTGACCGGTATAGCCGGAGGATCTCTCGGAGAAACCAACTTCCGCTCTATTAGAGAGGGATATAACTCCGCATACGACATAGGAATCGGATCAAAACTGATCTTCTTCCTTTCGTAACCCATGTTTGCCTGATTACTCGTACTCCCACGAGGCTGATAAGCCTGTTGCTGTGGACGAGATTGTTGTTGTTGGTACTGCGGTTGTTGGTATTGTTGCTGATGCTGATACTGTTGATGTTGATATTGCTGATGTTGAGGAGTATTGTCCTTGAAAACAGGTGCTACGTGAGCCACCTGGTGCTGATGACTGACATGTCGTGCAGGATTCCTCTGAGCAGAGGGTCTTCTGTGTTTGGGCTGAGATTGAACGGCATGTGCTTCACCTTCTTTCCTCTTAAATGCCCCATATCGTTTAGAGGAAGAGCTATCATCCTTAGCCAACCGTCCTTCACGGACACCTTCTTCGAGACGCATCCCCATGTTCACCATCTCGGTGAAATCAGAGGGAGCGCTTGCTACCATCCGCTCATAATAAAATGAGCCAAGAGTCTTCAGAAAGATCTTGGTCATTTCCTTCTCTTCCAGCGGTGGAGTGATTTGAGCTGCCAGCTCTCGCCATCTCTGGGCGTACTCCTTGAACGATTCCTTGTCCTTCTGGGACATGGACCTGAGTTGATCTCGGTCAGGCGCCATATCGACGTTGTACTTATATTGCTTGACGAAAGCTTCGCCAAGGTCATTGAAAGATCTGATGTTGGCGCTGTCCAAGCTCATGTACCATCTGAGCGCGGCACCAGATAGACTGTCTTGGAAATAATGAATCAGGAGTTGATCATTATCAGTCTGTGTTGACATCTTCCTGGCGTACATGACCAGGTGAGCAAGCGGACAGGTGTTCCCTTTGTATTTTTCAAAGTCCGGGACCTTGAATTTGATCGGTATCTTGACACCGGGAACTAGGCAGAGTTCGGCTGCAGACTTGCCGAATAGGTCTTTGCCTCGAAGAGTCCTCAATTCCTTTCTCAGCTCAAGGAATTGATCGTTCATGGCATCCATCTTTTCATGAACGTCTGCGCCCTCAGATGGCTCGGAGTGATAGATGATGTCGTCTACCCTTGGCATGGTATGCACGACAGGAGGAGCGGCGATAGGGACCGAGCTAGACGCCGGCATTTGAGCGAAGGTTGGCGCAGGAATATCTGGCATAAAACCTGGGGGCATGCCCCAAGGAAACCCGGGCGGCATGGCATTGGGCGCGTGGGTGCTGACTGGCACTGTAGAAGTAGCTACCTCTGAAATGACTGTCCTCTGAGCAGGAGTTGCAGGCGTCGGAGCAGGTTGATTCTGAGCGGCAAGGAGTTGCTCCATCAAAGCGCCAAGTCTGGCGACCTCTTCCTTCAATTCTCTGTTCTCTTGTTCCAACTGCTCCATGATTCTTGCAGAGTTGACTCGTGTATAATACCGGTGAATCAGCTTGTCTTCAAAATAAATGAAGAACAGAGGTTAGGACAAGAAGACCAGAAACAAAGGGTACCTGTTTATGCAAGAATGATGCATGAAATGCTTGTGCAAATGCTTTGTTTTCAAGGAACCCTTAGGGTATTATTTGCAATATTTTGATTAATTTAAGCATTTTTGATTCCTCATGGAAAATATTTCATTCAATACATCAAGACAAAAAGTACAGCATTTTAAATTACAAAGAGAAAAGGTAAATGACATCCTATGGATCCCTAAAAGCTCGGGATGCTGGAAGACGAGAAGTGCACAACTTCTTGATCTCTCTCTCATAGGCCGCTTCCATGTCAGCTTTCTCCTTTGCAAGTCGATCATACCTCCTCTTCCAGAATTTGGAAGACTGAGGAAGCAGAGAAGTCCAAGCGTCGTTCGGATCATCGATCACTCGGTGCTCGAGGAATTCAATCATAGCGTCCTTCTCCTTGAGCTGCTGCAGCAATTCCTCCCTCTCACGGATCCAAGCACGCGAAAGGTCTTCTTCTCTCAACTCCTCTACACGTTGGGTAGGGAGGGTTGAAGGCCCAGCCACATCCAACGGTGTAGGTCTTGGATAATCATACGGCATCAAGTAGGTAGCAGCCCTTTGTCTGACCCAAGAGGTGTATGGCTCCAAAGCAATGCAGTTCTTTGGACCCAACTCATTCCTACTCTTCTTGTGAACACTGCGCCATGCACGGACAAATCTGGCTTTCAGGCCTTGGGGATCTTTACCCTCCTGAAAGAACACACCTTCTAACAGAATGCTATTAGGTTTATCCTTTAGGGGGAACCCAAGCTGGCGACGTGCAAGTATAGGATTGTAGCTGATCCCACCACATGTACCAAGAAGGGGCACATTAGGGAATTCACCACAATAGTCGATGATCTGGACGGTATCGTACACGCGATCATACCAAGTGATATCATCATTGGTGAGAGACATGAGTCTCTGAGACCACCGTAGACATCCCTTGTTCTCCTTGAAAGCAACTGTCTGCGGCAAGTGCGAAATAAACCACTTGTACAGCAGGGGTAAACAGCAGACAATGACTCCTCCATTCTTCATATTCCTCAGGTGCAAGGAGACATATGTATCACCCAACAAAGTCGGAACTGGATTAAGAACCGAGAAGATCCTAATGGCGTTCATGTCCACGAACTTGTCGAAGTTGGGAAATAGCACCAATCCATAGATGAGTAATACAAAGAGAGCCTCAAAGGCATCCTCACTCATGGCCTTCCCATAAAAGGTAGCTTGGGCAATGAGGAACTCGGAAGGAAAACCCTGAATTCCGCCTTTGGTAGTCAGGTTAGCTCTAATCAGATCTTCATCTATATGCAACAAGCTAGCAATCTCTCGAGCAGATGGAATATCCTCTAAGCCACTGAACGGCACTTGATCCAGAATTGGAATCCCAATGAGACGAGAATACTCCTCCAAGGTTGGCAATAGCTAGAAGTCCGGAAATAAGAAGCAGTGATGCAACGGATCGTAGAACTGAGCCAGAGTACTCATCAACCCTTCGTCAACCTGAGTGGTGAGCAGTGGTAGAAGCTTCCCATAGCGAGCTTTGAAACCCAAGGGATCTAGTACATACGATGTCAGATTCCTTAACTCTTTTACATCGGGCTGTCTAAAGCTGTACTTCTTTGTATGCCTCTTTGGTCTTTCCATGTCTGAAAATTTTGCAAATAAACCCTTTTTTAAGTTCCTTGAAGATCTTCTTTTTGTGATGACATGAATGCAGATGAATGCGTGAATGCATGAATGCAACAAACACACTCAAGGATCAAGCAAAGCACACCAAACAAAGGTCGTGGGAAAGCTCTATGTATCCCTAATATCAATCATCCATTTTGGTGGATTTAGGTTTTCACCTTATCGACACCCAAGTTCCATTGATATTAACGGTACATGAACCGGTTCAGACATTCTTAATATCAACCAGCCGCTTTGGTGGATTTTAGGTTTTACACCTGATCCGGGATCCATTGATATTAACAATGTTTGAACGACTCAACCACGAATCACGGGTTTGTTGAGAGTCACGAGCATGGAGTCTCGGTTAAGAACCACCCAAAGGGAGTGTACTAGGGTTTAAACCTGCCAGACATGTTCTATCAGAGGTTCCCATAATCATCGTTCCATCTTTCGAATATTATCGGAGGAACGAATACTCGTATTCCAAGAATATTCTCAAGAGAAACTCTCATGAGTGTAGTATCGCGTGACAATCGTATCAGAACTGACATCTGAACGACCTCCGCACTACGGTCCTAGAAAATAGGCCAAGATGGGCTTGGTAAGCTAAGGTCCTTGGCTTCTGCGGAACATGATTGAAAGAATAATGCCTAACCACAAATAACTTGTGTGACATTATTAGTTCAACATGACCTCCACCAAGTGAATGGACTCGCAAGTCAACTGGCTAAGGACTACTCCACACCAGTCGACAAGACTATGCCATTCTCCTATCCTAGAGAGCACTCGAGTTCGGGTATAGAACTCATCTCACAGATCACCAAAGCAAACAGCAATTGTATATCAAGCAATTCACACATCACAATCAATACAGTCATCCCAAATTGTACAAAAATATGTCAAATAACAGATAATAATATAGCACAACAAGGGTGAAAAGTAGGCAATACCACCAGGGATTCGGGTGAATTTTCCCCAGCAGAGTCGCCACTTTTCTGTAGCGGTGTATTCGTCGCTATATGATTTATCGATTAAACCATAAGCAAAGCATACAATGATTTTCGAGTCGCCACCGCACTTTTATTTATCCAAAGGACTGGCTAAAAAGCGAACAAAAGCCTAAGAAGTTTTACACGTAGAAAACTAATAAAAGATCAGAGAGTCTGGGTAAGGGGTAAATTACGCAATGGGAAGGTGTTAGGCACCCACTACGTCCTAGGTACTCCTAGGGAGCCCTTTTCACACTTGTTGTACTAAATTGTTATTTGTTATGACATAAGTATTGTGCAAACATGATTGGGATGGTGAGAAAAGAATATACAATTTTATTATTGGGTTTGAACGGATGAACCCGCTGCCTACGTACCTTCCATCAAAGGTAAGGATCAAAACGCCGTAGTTCGGCTAAAAGATTTCCAAAAGGTTGGTGAATTCAATTTTAAACAATAGCACTGAGGCTTTTCATTATCAATGGGAGAAAACTCGACCAAGAACAACATCCACCATGTGAGGATAGCTTCGACGCACTAGAGGGGTTAACCCTGTTTTCAGTACGGAAGACTTATAGTCGACTCACTAAGGATAGGCAAGATTTACATCAACCACAATGATAATTGAAACCTATGGCTAATGCATGAAAAGATTAATGGACAAAGCCAAAACAAGTGAATGAGTGAAGTTAATTGATTGTGATTATGAAAATGAAGTCAAAGTATGATTAAGATTGATTTGAAGAAGTATTATGAAATGGAGTTTGAAAAAAGTCAAGGACTTGGGTCCAGGTTTTTAGTTTGGAAAACATGAAGATGTTTGCACAATATCTATGTTAAGTTTGAAATCAAAGTATGAAAAGGTTTAGGACATAATGGGGATGAATGGATGAAGATGGATCGTAAAACTTCTTAGAAGGTTCACCTCTTGAAGTCATATAGAAGATGATTCAAGTGTGTCCTTTGGAATAGGCAATGAATAATAATAATGTAAGCAAACAAATGATACCGGATGCCATTCAATGGTCTTACTCCAATCTCACAAACAAAAGCGGATACCGGATACCACTAGATGGATTTACACCAATCTCCTAAAACAAAACTGGATATCAGAGGCCACTCAATGGACTTATACTAATCTCCTAAAACAAAATGAAACTTGGATACCGGATGCCAATCTGTCTGGACTTATACCAATATCCAACATATGATCATAGGAAAGCAAATGCCAACTTGCAGGGACTTACAATTGCATCCTCACATAAACAAACGAAAGCAAAACATGGATGTTAGATGCCAATCTGTCTGGGCTTACTCTCACATACACAGTATGATCCTAGGAATACAAATGCCAACTTGCAGGGACTTACAGTTGTATCCTCACATACAAACAAACAAAACAACATGTGATCATAGGAGAGCAAATGCCAACTTACAGGGACTTACAGTTGCTTCCTCACATACAATCAAGTAAATACATCAGGCAAAGATAAGATGAGTGGCCAAGGTGATGGTCTTATACTCACTTCCATATCATGGGAGCAATGGCCAATGGATGGTCTTACAATTGTCCTCAATGGGCAAACAACAATGATAGCATCACAAAAGCAAATGAGATGATCATGCATTAATGGCAATTGATGATGATAAATGCATAGCATACAGGCAAACAAGTGCATATGAAGCAATCAATCAATCAATGAATAGCAAACAACACACTCTATAGCCAAACAATGGGGGGGCTCACACAAGAGTGTTTGACTTTGAAAGTCCACTGTAGTAGGTGAAGGTCGCTCTTAACCTTGCCATTGAGAGGCTAAGGTGAAGCATATGAATAGGAGATGAGGGGTGTGCCTCATTGCTTCTATCCCTGATCAGGGAGAGCATATAAGAAAGTGTGGGAGCTCAGAAAGATGGAGCTCTCTCCACATTATTGACTCGATTAGATCTTGGGTATTTATCTCAATGCTTCAACCATGTAATGGGAGCAAAGAGAGGACACACTGAATAGTGGGGAATAGATTGCTTATCCCTACCTTCCACCAATTGCCTTACTTGAAGGACTTTTCCTGCTTGGGACAATTTTAAACAAACACAGGCATTGCCTCTTAAGGAGGACTTCAGACAGTTTGCCCGGTCAAATAACAGACCGGGACTCCAGACTACATGAAGAAGAAAGGTTTATACCTCAAAGCAAATGCTAAATAGCAAAGCAAGCAAGTTCAAAGAACTTAAGCAACTAAAGTACCTAAAAAAGGCAAACCAATTAGTAAACAGTTCAACAGATAAAATCAAAAGGAAATGAACCAATAGTCAACCACAGAGGGACCAATTGTGCAAGGCACAAAGACTCAAGTTACATGAGTCAACCTACAAAACAAGGGTTAGCACGTGATATATGATCCAACTCAATCAAAATATGAATGGTCTTTGAGGCATTGGTGCTTAACCTGAAACAATAGCTCAAATGTAAGCTCAAAAGACCACTAGGGCTAGCCTAGGGTCAAAGATGAAAGAAAAAAGTCAAACAGCAAAGGAAAGTCAACCCAATTCATGTTCAAACATTTAAGAAGTAATCTCAATTGGATTCACAATCAAATCATGCATCAATGTCATTTCATACACAAGTGAATGCAAAGCATGGCAAGAGAAGCACACAAAAGGTCAACAGCAAGACCTTATTCAAAAGTCAACTCAAACATTTTCAAAAATCATGAAATAAATCACACTCAATCCTAACATCTAGCATGGTATACATGTAAAACTTCATGGCATTTGGATGAGAGGAAGGCAGTCAAGTAAAATCATGAAGTCGAACCAAATTCAAGTAAGCATGGTGAAAGTCAACAAGCATGGGTCAACTTCAAAAAATCATATCAATTTGAAAACAGAAGAGAAATGAATGAGATTAACACCAATGCAAAGCTCAAAGAGTCTAGTTATTACATATGAAATTTCATGGACATACAATATGATGTGAGGATTTCACAAAGGAAATGGCAATGTGTATCACAAAAAGTCAACAAATGACAAAGCATGGAAGAAACTTCTCAATCAAATGGAAAACAGCAAGATTAATTCCAAGAAAATTCATGTACCAACTAGACATGTGATAGATGATTCATGCAAAATTTGGGGTCATTTGGATGTAAGGAAGCGTGTGAACAAAAATTGGGAAAATGCATATCATTCATATAGCACCAAATGTAACACATAACTTCAGAAAATCATAACTCTCAATCCACAAATGATAAATGCACAAACTTTATATGGAAATGAAGGTCAATGTGTCTAGTTTCACCACAAAAAAATTTCAGGCTCATTGGATGCATCATGACAATTTCACAAAAGGAATGGCTCAATGTATCATTTATGCATACATGTCAAGAAAATAATTATCAATTAAAATCCAACCAGTGAAAAATTAATTAAAAATCACAATCAAATACTAGACATCTTTGTGATCATCATGCAAAAAATTTCAGGATTTTTGGAATTAAATTGAAAGAGAAATTAATTTTGCAAGTTGGAGAACAATTGGATGAAATATGAGCAAATGGCATGGAGAATTGGTCAACATGGGGGTCAACGATGGCAAACTGGTAATTCTGCGCCTCACTAATTGAAACGGCGTCGTTTCAGGGCGCCCCAGGAAATGTTCTTATTGGCTACTAGCCAATGGAACAGTGACAATAGCAACAACAGCCAATCAGTTTCGAATTTTCTGGGTTTCAACCATAAACCCTTAGGGTTTAGAACAACAGCATGGCATTGCAAGCAATCAGCATCATGTAATCATCACAAACAAACTTAAGCAAGCAACATGGCAGTAGTAATGTTCTTCATGCAAACATGTTATACACAACAAAACCAAGACAAACATGAGAAATTTCTGGGCAGCTAGGGTTTTAGAAACAGCAGCAGGGTTTTAGCAGCATCTTCATATTCATCATCCATGTTCATCATTTAAATCATCAACACATGAACAACAGCATCAACCAAAAATCGTGGCCATGAAATATCATCATTAAGCAACATTAATCAACAACAAAACACACATAAACATGGGAATTCTGGGCATGGCATAGGTTTGAACAGCAGCAGCATAAAACTCAACATCATCATGCATCGAAATTTCCATATGCCCAGAAATTGAAATCAAAGGTACCAATAGCATCATCATACATCAAGCATCACAAATATGGTGTTCATTTCCATTAAAACAACCTAAACAAACCAAATCGAAGGAAACATGTTCATACACACAAATGAAAATCCAGATTTCTTGGCCATGACACCACCATTTTAAGCATGCTTTAGTTCTCTAGAATCAGCATAAGAAGATCTTTCATAACATATTCTGGCATGGCAAAAGGAGAAGGTCGATTACTTACTTGTTTTGGAAGAAAATCGAAAACAGGGCTGCTTTGATGGATTTAAGGGCAAACAGGTGAAGATGATGCTTGGCAATGATGAATCCTTGAGGAAAATGAGCTCGATGATGCTTGGAAGCTCCCACGATTCAAACTGCCATTTGAGCTGCTTGGAGAAAACAGGTTCTGAAGATGAAGTTCCAGCTAAGATTTCATACTTGGAACCAGCTCATAATGATGATGGATAATGAAGAAATGCAAGAGAAAGCTCGAGTGTTTTGGAGGATTTGACAGAAATTCTCAAAATGCAAAAATGCAAGAGTGAGAGAACCAGAGGATTTTTGGTCTGTGGCTGCTGCTTGTTTCATTCAGAATGATGAAAAGGTGTCTGTTAAGCCCAGCCAAACTCAGTTCATCATGAGTTTTTTTGACAGCTTTTTTTGAAAATCCAGTAAGAGGGAGTCAGCATGAATAATTTCTGTTATGCCAAGTGTTTTTTTGATGGCTACTAGCTGCAGTTGAATCTCAAAATGTCAGCAAAAAAATCATGCCTAAGGTCTGCTGTCATGGTACAAAGCAAGGTGTGGAAGTATGGTGGATATGGTTGCATTTGTCCTTTTGTTCCAAAATTCAAGCAAGTAGTGAATGGCCCTTGTTTTGCTGTTGGTTAGGCTGCATAATGTGTTCAAAATGACAGCAAATAGCCTCTAATTTTCTGTTTTTAAGAGTACAAGGCAAGGCATGGTGGATGGTATGGACAAGTATGGTGAAATTGTACTTTTCTTACAATTCAAGCAATCAAGCCATGGCCTCATGTACTGCATAAAATGAGCTTGCAAACACATTTAAAATGATATTTCTGAGCTGTCCCAATTGGCCAAATGTTGAAAAAAATGCTTATATCAAAAAGTCAACTCTTGGTCAAACTTGCATTTAAATGAGAAAAGTCAAAAATGCCATTTTGATTGGTGAAGTTTTGGCTCATGAAATTTATATTTTTGGAAAGAGGGGATCAAATGTGACTTGTAGGAAAAACCCCACCAAAATTGGCCAAACGGTTTGGGAGATATGGCCCTTTGAAGTTCAAGATTTTCTGAAATCGATTCGATCATAACTTGCCAAACACACATGGGAATTGAGAGTTCTTGGACTTTTTGGAAATGGGAGAACAAGATCTTCAACTTTCATGTTGGGCAAAAATTCATTTGAGGCTTGTATCAAGATGTAAGTTTGAGGATCAAGACTTTCCATTTATGGCAGGTTTCAGTTACAGGTCCAGTTTCCATTTCTGGAAATTTTCTGTTTGACTTCAAATTCTTCCATGATGAGGTTGGACATGACATATGAGGCTTGTATAGACATGAATGAACTCCTTCAAATCAATTCCATCCATCAAATCACTGATTAAATGGCCAGTTGACCAAGTTTGACTTTCTGTTGACTTTTCTAGGGTTTTGCATGATTGAACCACTTCTGATGAATTCCAGACCCTAATTCCTTGAGACCTTGATTTCCAATGATGTCCCAAGTTGTGTGAACTCTTGATTATTGGTCATGGTGCCCAAATTCTGCAAGAATGGCCATCATCCATTGCTTTGACTGACTGTTGACTGTCTTTGACCTAATTGCTGATAATTGCTTCAACTGCAAGCAACAAGGTTAGACTGACAATATTTTTGTACTTTTTGGATGATAAACATATGAAAAGCAATAATATACAAATGCAAAACATGCTTGGTGATCAAGAACCACACACACAAGGCAACCTACCCACTAGGAGGGAAGCAAAGGCATGCAATGATCCTTGAGGCTATGATATGAGATGATATGGGCCATGAGGGATCTTAGGGCCAAAATTGGGGTCTTACACAACCAAAAACACATCGGATTTCTGACCCTCTCTGATCTCATCCAGAATACCACTTGTTAACTTCAACATTCCCAATTTAACACTATTGTGAGTACTCTCACATACCAAACTCAAGTCTCTAAACTGCTCAATTAAATCCAATTCCTTAACCATTAACATAGACATATGTAACGATTTCCGACTCAGCGCATCAGCTACTACATTTGCTTTACCCGGATGGTAATTCAAACCAAAGTCATAATCCTTCAAAAATTCTAACCATCTCCTCTGTCTCATATTCAGCTCTTTCTGATCGAACAAATACTTTAAACTCTTATGGTCACTGAAAACCTCAAATCTCGACCCGTACAAGTAATGCCTCCACAACTTCAGAACAAATACCACAGCTGCCAACTCTAAATCGTGTGTCGGATAGTTCCTCTCATGAACCCTCAGTTGTCTCGAAGCATAAGCTATAACCTGCTTATTCTGCATCAACACACCACCTAAACCCAACAATGAAGCATCACAGTAAACTTCAAATGATTCCGACGGACTCGGTAATATCAGAATAGGAGCAGTAGTCAACCTTCTCTTTAACTCTTGGAAACCTTCTTCACATTTTGAGTCCCAAACAAACGCTTGCCCCTTTCTAGTCAACATCGTCAAAGGTAACGCCAACTTCGAAAATCCCTCAATGAACTTCCTATAATAACCAGCCAATCCAAGGAAACTTCGAATCTCAGCAACAGACTTCGGAGCTTCCCACTTAGACACCGCTTCTATCTTAGAAGGATCAACAGCAACACCACCTCTTGAAATTACATGACCAAGAAAACTAACCTCTTCTAACCAAAATTCACACTTGGATAGTTTAGCAAATAACTTCTTTTCTCGTAGGACTTCTAAAACCACTCGCAAATGCTCAGCATGCTCTTCTTCAGATTTCGAATACACCAAAATGTCATCAATAAACACCACAACAAACTTATCTAGATACGGATGGAAAATCCTATTCATATACTCCATAAATACTCCAGGCGCATTAGTCACACCAAAAGGCATTACAGAATACTCATAATGTCCATACCTTGTTCTGAAAGCAGTCTTCTGAATATCCTCAGTTTTCACACGTATCTGATGATACCTAGATCTCAAATCTATCTTGCTGAACACACTCGCACCAACCAACTGATCCATCAAATCATCAATCCTCGGCAAAGGATACCGATTCTTGATCGTCACTTTATTCAGTTGCCTGTAGTCCACACACAACCTCATAGTACCTTCTTTCTTCTTAACCAACAACACTGGTGCACCCCACGGTGACACACTCGGACGAATAAATTTCTTATCCAACAGATCTTCCAACTGACTCTTCAACTCAGCTAACTCAACAGCAGACATACGGTACGGAGCCATCGATATCGGTCTAGTACCAGGTACCAAATCAATCGAGAACTCAACTTCACGCTCTGGTGGTAATTCATTCACTTCTTCCGGAAACACATCAGGAAAATCACATACCACGGCTAGCTCACAAATCGCCAGTTTATCTTTAGCCTCTAAAGTCGCTAACAGCATAAACAACTCTGCCCCATCTGCTACTTCCTCATTCACCTGCCTGGCTGATAGAAACAAACTCTTTCCTTCTTCAATCTCAGGAAATATCACAGTCTTATCAAAACAGTTAATAGAAACTCGGTTAAACACCAACCAGTTCATTCCCAAGATAACATCAATCTGCACTAGTGGAAGACACACAAGGTCTATCCCAAAGTCTCTACCAAAAATACTCAAAGGACAATTCAAACAAACTGAAGTAGTAGTCACTGAACCCTTCGCAGGAGTATCAATCACCATACTTCCAAGCATCTCAGATATCTCTAACTTAAGTTTCACAGCACAATCCAAAGATATAAAGGAATGAGTAGCACCGGTGTCAATAATAGCTACAAGAGGAAAGCCATTAATATAACACGTACCTCGGATCAAACGATCATCTGCAGAAGTCTCAGAACCCGATAAAGCAAAGACCTTGCCTCCTGACTGATTCTCTTTCTTCGGCTTAGGACACTGTGGACTGATATGACCCAACTCTCCACAGTTGAAACAAGTTACAGTCTTCAACCGACACTCTGCAGCCAAATGACCACCTTTGCCACACTTGAAACACTTCATCTCAGCACTGGTACACTCATGGACACGATGTCCAGCCCGACCACATCTATAACACTTAGCAGGGGCACTAGAGTCTCCCCCACTAGGCCTCTTCATCCCACTCTGCTTCTGGAAACCTTTGCCAGCTGCATACGGTTTTCCACGATCATTCTGATTTTTGCCTTTCCTATCAACCCTTTGCTGATAGCTCTCTGCTCTGGCTTTGGAATCCTGTTCAAAAATCCTGCAACAGTCAACCAAGTCAGAAAACACTCTGATCCGCTGATACCCAATAGCCTGCTTGATCTCGGGACGTAACCCGTTCTCAAACTTCACACATTTTGAAAATTCTCCAGCAGCCTCATTATAGGGAGTATAATACTTCGACAGCTCTGTGAACTTAGCAGCATACTCCGTAACAGACTTGTTACCCTGTTTCAACTCTAAGAACTCTATCTCTTTCTTTCCTCTGACATCCTCTGGAAAATACTTCCTCAGAAATCTCTCTCTGAACACAGCCCAAGTGATTTCAGCATTCCCAGCAGTTTCCAACTCAGTGCGGGTAGCAACCCACCAATCATCAGCTTCTTCTGACAGCATATGCGTACCGAACCTGACCTTCTGGTTATCGGCACACTCAGTCACTCGGAAGATCCTCTCGATCTCCTTCAACCACTTCTGAGCACCATCTGGATCGTATGCTCCCTTGAACATTGGAGGATTGTTCTTCTGGAACTCACTCAGTTGACGAGCAGCTCCCATTCCCACAACATTCGGATTTCCTCCAAGTACTCCAGCTAGCATACCCAGAGCCTCAGCAATCGCAGCATCATCTCTACCTCTTCCAGCCATCTCTATTCTGAAAACCCAAACAACTAAAACAATAAGTACTGATAGGGTTACACAACACCTATCCCGTACAGGGGAAACAGAATAATTACGACTCGACTCGACCAACTATGCTCTGATACCACTAATGTAACACCCTTCTAAAATACCCCAATTATTTAATTAAAATAATAAACATATATCAGAGTAATTATGCAGTTAAGGGTGTCACACAATCCTTCACACCATGTTCCAAAATAACTGTCATGCTCTTTATTTAATCAATTAAACATTTGCATAAATCGCAGCGGATATAAATCAAATCAATCAAAACATGTAACATACTACATGTAAACTGGTTCAACAATCATTAACAACATAATTAAAAGGTTCCCCCCCCCCCCCCCCCCCCCCCCCCCCCCCCCCCCCCCCCGATGTTACATCTATCAGAGCATGACCCACTAAGGAGACTACACTAGACTCCAAGTATTAGCTTCTACTCAACTCATTGCTCGTTACCTGTAAAATAGTGTAAGGGTGAGTTCCTCAATCGATATAATAAGCATTATAGAATATAATGTCATGTTAAGTAATTTAACACATTAATCACCCTAATCAGATTACACATTCAGCAACGGCACACCAACTCAAACATCATACTCAACACCAATACAACTCATATTCATACTCAATAGCAACACCACACACGTATAATATTGGAATACATCCATTCATATTATACGCCATACATACATTATGCAATGAGACTCCACACATGCGGTACCGACTATTCTTGAACATATAGTTCAAGCTCACCGATCAATCCAGATACGGCTACTAAGCTCACTAGTCCCACTCATTTGAGATCTAATGACTCACTCACTAATTCCTCACCATGGGAATTAGCTACAGCCCCGAAGGCTATGCTATGCACACTAATCATCTAGCATGCAAACATCAACAACAAATCCACAATGATTCACTCACTAATTCCTCACCATGGGAATTAGCTACAGCCCCACAGGCTATGCTATGCACGCTAATCATCTAGCAATGCAACATCAACAACAATTCACAATGGACACATGCTCACACTCTAAGCCATACAACAGTCCATTCACAATTACATGCATAATATATACACTCACAGCATTATGCATATCATCATACATCATCAACACATGTATCAACACATCATTATCATGTCAATCAATTACACACAGTATTAGCACACTCTACTAATACCTATACTGCTCAAAACAGCGGGAAATAATCCCTATTACATCATATGCCAACATAGGCCAACCCTCAATTATGTACACAACATTAAAAAGCCAATTTTTCCACTCTGCAACAGTGTTAACCGGTTAACGCCCTGGGTTAACCGGTTAACGCAGCACCACACGCTTCCTGTCCCTAAACTTAACAGTGTTAACCGGTTAACGCCCTGGGTTAACCGATTAACGCAGCACAAACAGCAATATTTCAGCAATCACAACAGTGTTAACCGGTTAACACCCTGGGTTAACCGGTTAACGCAGACAAAACAGCAAATTTTCACAATTCAAAACAGTGTTAACCGGTTAACACCCTGGGTTAACCGGTTAACGCAAGACAGAAGCTGTTCCTGCGCTAACTCAAGGCAGAATGCAGAATTCTCCGCATTTTCCGCCATTGGAGGACTTCCGGACCTCCGATTCCAATTCCGTAAAAAGCTACACTTTCGGAAATTTACCACTAACCCAAACACAGATTCAATTACAGTCTAACACAACTTATTCATCAAAATTTCTCAGCATTTCAAAATCCCAATTAGGGTCAAATCACGGTTTATCACTATCCATTACATGCTAACCCATAATACCCATTAAACGACGATAAACCCCCCTTACCTGAGTTAATCCGGCGAATCTCAAGCTCCAAGCTCTTCTCTTCTCCAACCTTCTTCCTCTTGCTCTGCCTCTTTGCCCTTTTCCTCTTTCACGATCGCTTCTCTGTTTTTCACGTAAAAACCTTTTTACTCCAAATGGGCTCTTTTCCTTATTTCCAACTTATATATATTTTCCAAATAATAATAATCCAATAATAATAATAATAAAATTCCCAATTATTTAATTAAATTAATAAATATATTATTAACTCAATTTAAATAATTATTTTATTATTATCGGGGTGTTACAATACACATTTGTGAGACACACACCACATACTCACCAAAAACTTTAAGATGGTAGGTGTGTGGATTCTCCCACTTATAAATCCTCAATTACTACCTAATTCTAATAAGATAAAGGTAATGACAAGTATTTGGCCAACAAATTATAATTCAGTGTAACACAAAGAAAGGAAGAAGACTTAATGAGGCTAGTGATGTTGAGTAAATCAAAAGAAGTATTTTGTTATCGTATTCACAGAGACTGGAGCGATATTACCAACGTTTATGTTTACTGATATAGTTTAAGTTCAAGTTTTTTGGATAGTTTAAAGTTTCAATAGAAAGTAACAGTGAAATGTAAGATATATGGAATAAAATAAGTGAAATTGTAATATGACAAGTTATCTTCCAAGGATTGGATGTCCTCTACCGTTCACGTATGCAATATATCGATTAATTTTGGCATAATCATGTGTTCATTCATATTTCCATATACTTTTCAAAACAACATGTATGTCTACATGAGAGTTTCAAGATTTCAATTGGTTTGTTGAATCGATGATGTCTCAACCGATTAAACAATCCAATTGTATGAAAAATAAGTATTTGGAGGTGGATATTAAAACTAATTCTATGTCTAGCAATTAGAATTTAACCGATTCATTATCTTTGGTTCATGAATTCGAAAGCAATTGTCATTAACAGATCGAATTCATAAAATTTGGCGGTAATAATAAGATAGAATTAATAATCATGAAAACATGTTTATATTACGAATACAATCGGTAAATATACATACGATTACGGTAGATTCTTTCAATCCCTGCAAGAGGAGGAGTTTAGCTAGCCATTTTTATGGTAGCTTGTACAAAAAGAAAGAATTGGAGATGAAGGAGCATCAATGACGATTCCTCGATCCTTGATGCGTATCCAACTCGATTCTTCGATTCCCTTACCTAAGTCTCTATTACAACTCTCTTTTATAAAATACACTAAATATTCTAAACCGTTATCAATGAAAAACTAGATATCCTTCTACATTGCTCTTGGTCTCTTTTTATACTGGTTCTGGTCGCCTGAGTTTGCTTAGCGAGATTAAGTTTCGCTACACGAACTATCATTTCTTCTCCACTAAGTCTGTGAGCTGTCAAACCGCCTTCTAGGAGACGCCAATATTCGCTAAGCGAACTTCCTTTCTTCTCCATTAAGTTTTGAGTTGTCCAACCGTCTTCCAAGAGCCGCCAAACTTCGCTAAGCGAGGTATAGTTCGCTATGCGAACATCCTTCACTGCTCTTCGCTGCTAGCGAATTGGGATGATTTTTCTACCGACTTGGTTTTGCTAAGCGAACAAATCTCGCTTAGCTAATCGGGCCTTCGCTACTTCTTTGTTGCGCCTCGCTGCTAGCGAATCGGAATGATTAGCTACTGACTTGGTTTCGCTAAGTGAAACATAGCTCGCTTAGCGAATCATTCCTTCGCTGTTTCTTCGCTTGCAACTCGCTGCTGGTGAATCTGTAAGCTTTTACTTCTGACTTGGTTTCGCTAAGCGAACTAGAATCCGCGTAGCGAAACAGAACATGCTTTTTGTTTGGCTTTTTCCTTCCTTTGATTCATTCCTGCAATAATTAATCACACATTGTTAAAAGTATCATTTTCTTGACAAAATGTGTATTATTTCATGAATAACTGTTTCCTTAATTCGATAAATGTTATTTTTCATAAGTGAATTTTATCCATTTTGGGCATTTATCAAATTCTCCCCAACTTGAATTCTTGTTTGTCCTCAATTAAGATCATCAATGATATAGTTATGTTTTCGATCTTTTTTTTTGATGATATGGTTCAAACGACGAATTCTTATTGCAAATGGTTTTTTGTTTCTTTTTCACTTTGATAGGATCAAAGCATGATTATGCAATAATGTGCTTCTATGCAAAAAGATCATTTTATGCAATCAACTAAAGCAAACCATATCTCTTTCTTTGAATCATCCTATCTCTCATCTTCATAAAAATGATGAAGATTTCTTTAAACTTGGTTTGGTGGTAAATTGAACTCTCATTAATAACCTTGTCAACATTTTGATCAACTCATGTTTTCACCTTGACAATTTCTTTTTGGAACCTTGTGTGAGCATATTTCTTTTTGGAACTCATATTTTCACTTTGACACTTTGGTTTTGTTGGTTTTTCTTTTGAACTCTCCTCTTTCTTTGGTTGCAAGTATTTTGGAGAGACTATATTTTTCTTTTTCATTTTTTTTCCATCATGATGTATAGTCTCTCCTCAACTTTTTCTTTTTCTTTCTTCTTTCTTCTTTTTATTTTTCTTGCAACAAAATTTTCATGAATTGGTTTTGCAACCAAGAGCTTTATGACTTTTTCTTTTCAAGTTTTATTTGATTTATTCTTGAATTCTCAAGGCTAGTTTCAACTGATTTTTCAAAAGTTCACTCAATTCACTTGGTTATGTTGAGGCTTTTTGGTTAAGTGACTTTTCTCAAACATAAGTTTTTGGCCTTGACTCCTTTTATGCTCACAAAAGTTTCAAAAATAACCGTTAGGTTCCACATGAGTCAATCAAGTTTCAATCAAGGATTATTAGCAATGATTTCTATTTAGTACACCATGGAAAACTCCTCACTTTTTCTGGTCTATTGGCTATATGATTCAAGCAAGAAAATATGTGATTTATAAAATTGAAGCATGAAATGATTTTGCAAGAATCACATATTTCAGAATCATGCTATCATTCTACAAAGCTTTAAAAACATGTACCTTTGCCTTGTGCATTTTGTCTGAGTTTTATCATTACCACTCATGTTTGTTGAATATTTGGTTGATAACAAATTTTTTATTTGAATTCTTGATGAGGATGACAAGAATAAAACAACAAATTTCATCACAAACTTACGACATACCAACCGTTTAAAAGAGTACCAAAGTGAGTTTACGGTATGAACTACCATAAAAAAGATTCAAAATGATTACAACATAAAACTAATTAAGTTAAATAAATAAAGTATTAAAATTTGAAAGAACTGAAAGCTTTTTAAAATATCACTCATTTTATGGCGAGCTTCCAGCTTTATGCTTCTCCCTATTCTCCTCCCATATTTTAATCGTCATCAGATGCTGCATCATCATCAGATGCTATTTTGGAACCTCCTGAAGTTCCTTCTTCTTCTTCTTCTTCTTCTTCTGCTTCCGCATCCTCTTCATCATTCTCATTTCCATTTCGGTGGCTACCAACCGCCTCTCCCTGATAGAATGGCCTATCCCCAGGCCACACAATATGTGTCATTAACTTTGGCTTTTATCTCAAATGACACTACACTTGGTATTCGTACTCGGGATGCAATGAGCAATCCCATGATGAGGTCGGGGAAAATAAGAGGACAAGTGCTTCTAGTTCCTATTCTAAATTCCTTACCACTTTCCGCAACATGTCTCATCTCATTAGCAATGATTTGAGCCACATCAATCCGCTTACCTGACATGATCAGATAAAGAAGGTAAGCCGTATCCATTGTGAAAAATGAATAAGATAAGAACTTGAGTTTTCGGGATTAGATCCTCCTTTCGATACCTAATTGATACACTAGATGTGCTTCTTTCCACTTCTCTTCCATTCAAAAGTATTTTCCTTGAAAATTTCCTCCACATTTGGCACCTTAGTGATGGATTCTTGATATCTGCACATTTGTCCTTCCCGTAAGACTAGAGGATTTCCCAGGAATTCATTAATAGCATCCCTATGAAAGTGAATCGTTCTTCCCCCAACCTTGGTCGAGAAGGAGAAAGCAAAACCCGCTGAGGGAAAGGCATTTGTATAGAATTCTCGAAGTACTTCGGTGTTGATTTTTCGGTGAGGGGTCAAAAGCTTATCCCATTTGCGACTGGACCACAATGCATTTAAAGACCTGTAAGATCATTCAGTGTTAATTTCAAAAATCCTTTCATACCATATGGATCTTCCGATTAGTTCATGGTACCTACCCAGTTGCTCTTGCCCGAGAAATTTTGTCTAATCAAAGGATTCTTGCCCCCTTGAAGTTCCAGCCCCTGAGGTTTTCTGTTTCTTTATGGTCACATCTCTTTTTGGAGCCATACATGCAACAACAAAACACCAGAATTATGTTATGTTAGCAATTAAAATTTTCTATTTCAGGCCAATTTCGCTTAGCGAACTTTGGGATTTCTGGAAACGAGTTATGTTTCCTGGTTCTGCCTTTTTGTTCATCCAAAACATTGATATCAGAGATTTGTGCATTCAATATATTGCATATTAGGTGCATATTATAAACATATAAAGCATGAACTATGGCACCTAATTTCAACCATGGATGCACAAATCCTACAAGATCTAAAATAACGAAAAGTAAAAGAGAATTATGGTTAGAGCTTGCATACCTGAGGTTGCTGCAACTTTGAAGATGGATAAGAGAGAATGACAATGAAAAAGTGAATAAAGTGAACAAGTGAAAGTGTTAATGGTAAAAGGGAAAATAGTGAAGAATGTCCAGGGTTTAGTGAGAGAAAAAGGTGAAAAAATCTGAAAAGGTAGGGCTAAAATGAAACATAAAGGCTGGTAGGTGAGTAAGTGGAGTCTTTTAATTGTCTTAAATGCAAGTTTGACCTCCTCACATTCGCTTAGCGAAATTAGTCTGCTTAGCAAACTTTATGGGTTTCATTATTCGCTTAGCGAAAGTAGGTCGCTTAGCGAATTATGTAGTAGTTCCGAATTCTGCACTTTTGACAAATGTTTTTACCAGCCCCTTGTGGACCTTTAAAGTTTTCTAATAAAACAAAAGAACTTACAAAGTCAGGTTGCCTCTTGAAAAGTGCTCGTTTATCGTCATTAGTTTGACGCATTGTTGCTTTTATGGTCGTTCAACGAAATTGAGGTGGGGACTCGATCAATCTCATCACGTACGTATAACTTCAGTCTTTGGCCGTTAACTGTCCAAGTTGCATTAGTGGTTGGATCTTCCAGTTCAATTTCTCCATACGGCCTGATGTCCTTTATTTGGAAAGGTTCGGACCACTTTGATTTAAGTTTTCCGGGAAATAATCTCAACCGCGAGTTAAAGAGTAGAACCATCTGTCTTACTTTGAAATCCTTGGGCAGAATCCTACTATCATGATATCTTTTCACCCTTTCCTTGTATAATCTTGAAGATTCATATGCTTGCTGCCTTAGTTCATCAAGCTCATGCATTTGTAGTTTACTTTTTGCACCGGCTAGTTGTGAATCAAAATTGAGAGACTTTAAAGCCCCAAAAGCCTTGTGTTCTAATTCAACCGACAAATGGAAAGCTTTACCTATACCATTTGAAATGGAGTAAGACCTATTGGTGCTTTGTAAGCAGTACAATATTCCCAAAGAGCTTCATCAAGATTTAACGACCAATCTTTTTGTTAAGTTGGAACTGTCTTTTCTAAGATTCTCATTATTTCACGATTAGATACTTCTACTTGTCCATTCGTTTGTGGGTGATATGGTGATGCAACCTTGTGTTTTACTCTGTAATGTTCAAGAGCTCTTGCAAGTTGTGCATTGCAGAAATGAGAGCCTCCATCACTAATCAACACTCTTAGTGTACCAAACCTTGTGAAGATGTTTTTTTTCAAGAATTTCACCACTGTTTTATTGTCTGCTTTAGGTGACACAATAGCCTCTACCCATTTGGATACGTAATCATTCGTCAATAAGATGTATTCATTGTTGAAAGAAAACGAAAAAGGCCCGACGAAATCAATCCCCCAATATTCAAATACCTCTAACTCCAGCATACTTTGTAATGACATTTCATTTCGCTTGGAAATTCCACCTGCCCTTTGACAATCATCACATTTCTTGACATGTTCATATGCATCTTTGAATAGAGAAGGCCAATAGAATCCTGCTTGTAGGACTTTGGCTGCCGTTCATTCTCCTCTATAGTGGCCGACATATGGTGAATTATGGCAATGCCATGTGATGCTTCTAGATTCCTCTCTAGTAACACATCTTCATAGCAACCCTTCGGATCCAATTTTGAATAAATACGGATCATCCCATACATAACGAGTGGCATCACGCAAGAACTTCTTCTTTTGTTGCCAATTGAGATCTTCGGGGATGAGACCGGAAGCCTTATAATTTGCAAGGTCCGCAAACCAATGTCTTTCCTTAATCATGAATAATTTTTCATCGGGAAATTCTTCAAGTACCTCTCTTTCTTCTTTTGTAATCTCGGGAATCACCAATCTTGATAGATGATCCGCAACCAGATTTTTGGTGCCTTTCTTGTCACAGATCTCTAAATCAAACTCTTATAGTAGGAGCATCCATAAGATTATTTGTGGTTTTGAATCCGCTTTATTGATCAAGTACTTGATAGCTGCATGGTCAATATAACAAATAATCTTGGAACCTATGAGATATGATAGGAATTTTTCTAATGCATACACTATATCAAACAATTCTTTTTCTGTGGTTGTATAGTTAACTTGTGCATCATTTAAAACTTTGCTTGCATAGTGTATAACATGAATTTTTTTAGTTTTTCTCTGTCCTAAAACAACCCCGACCGCGTAATCACTTGCATCGCACATTAGTTCAAAATTGAGTGTCCAATCGGGTGCAGTGATTACCAATGCTGTAATTAATTTTTCTTTTAAACTTTCAAAAGCAATTAAACAATCTTTATCAAAAATAAATGACCCGTCTTTGTTAAGGAGATTGATTAATGGTTTTGCAATCTTTGAAAAATCCTTGATGAATCGTCAATAGAACCCGGCGTGGCCAAGGAAACTTCGAATTCTCTTGACGTTGGTTGGTGGTGGAATCTTTTCAATGACATCAACCTTCGCTTTATCTACTTCGATTCCTTTGGCTGAAATTTTATGTCCTAGTACAATGCCTTCGGTCACCATAAAGTTGCATTTTTCCCAATTCAATACCAGTTTCGTCTCCACACACCGATTTAATATGATGTCCAAGTTTTTCAAGCATAATTCAAATGATTCACCAAACACGGAGATGTCTTCCATGAATACCTCGATGCACTTTTCGATGAAATCTGAAAAAGTTGCCTGCATACATTGATGATACTGAAATTCACCGTATTTTCGACTCCGATTTCGCATGCATTTTAGTTGTTTTATTGTTATTTTGTTATGTTATTACTATGTTTTTCTTTGTTTTTAGGTTTCCAGTCTAATCGGAGCCCCGATCGAGAAAAGGAGCGAAAATGAGCTAAAAAGCCAAAAAAATCAGCATTTTACACTTGTGGCTCCCACTATGGCTGGCGCCATGGGTCCAACCATGACGTGTCCTAGTTTCAACTTCTCCTCAACTGCGACGTCCCCCACGATCTCCACTTGGGGCTGCAAATTTCCTCCTGTGGCGGGCACCAATATGTTGTGGCGGGCGCCACAAGAACAAAATGGTTCCCGCCCATTTTCAAACTTAGGGGCATCCTTGTAATCTCCATGTTCTTTTCTTGCCTATAAATAGAACCTTGATTTCATTTGTTTAGGCATCCAAACTTAGTTACAACTAGGCATATATTAGTATTGTGTAAAAGTGGTAATCGCTTCACATCAGAGTGTCGCCACACTGTGTAATCGAGTCTGTAATCGAGTTTGGAGCACTTTGGAAGGAAGTTTAATCCTGCCGCCATTTTCATTTCTGTTTCGCACTTTATTCGACCCTCCGATTGGAACAGGTTTTATTGCTTTACCTTTGTCTACTTTATTTTCCTGCACTGCCTTTATTTTGTTTACTTTCCCGCACTGCCTTTATTTTGTCTACTTTCCCGCACTGCCTTTACTTTGTTTACTTTCCCGCACTGCCTTTACTTTGTTTAATTTCCCGCACGGCCTTTATTTTGTTTACTTTTTCGCACTCGCACTTTACTTTATTTATTTCTCGCACTGCACTACTTTCCTTTATTTCTTGCACCATACTACTTTTATTTACTTTCCTGCACTCGCACTTATTACCTTTTTTATCCGTTTTTATGATAAAAATCAAAATGCATTTTTACTTTACCATGTCTGGCTAAACCTATAAAGGTTATAATGTAAGGATCGTAATTGAACCGATAATCCATACAATTGTTTGTAGAAACACTTAAGGGCTATTTTGACTTTCAACTTAAGTTTTCCCGTACTTAATTTCCGTTGGGTAAGATCGAAAGTCGTCCGACGTCTGTTTAAACTTAGTTGTTTTTAACTATTTCAAATACAGCGAAAGCGCTTTGTTTAGTTCATTAGGAGTTTTTAACTTAAAAAGAAAAGTGGTTTTAAAACTATTTTCGGACGCGTTTATAAGTTTAGAGTCTGGTTCGTGAGAACCTCTTTTGGTTACGAAATCCAAGTCAAAATACTTTTCAACTTAGTCAAGACTCTATATTTCTTATGGTCACATCTCTTTTTGGAGCCATACATGCAACAACAAAACGCCAGAAATCTGTTATGTTAGCAATTAAAATTTTCTATTTCAGGCCAATTTCGCTTAGCGAACTTTGGGATTTCTGGAAACAAGTTATGTTTCCTGGTTCTTCCTTTTTGTTCATCCAAAACATTGATATCAGAGATTTGTGCATTCAATATATTGCATATTAGGTGCATATTATAAACATATAAAGCATGAACTATGGCACCTAATTTCAACCATGGATGCACAAATCCTACAAGATCTAAAATAATGAAAAGTAAAAGAGAATTATGGTTAGAGCTTGCATACCTGAGGTTGCTGCAACTTTGAAGATGGATAAGAGAGAATGACAATGAAAAGGTGAATAAAGTGAATAAGTGAAAGTGTTAATGGTAAAAGTGAAAAGAGTGAAGAATGTCTAGGGTTTAGTGAGAGAAAAAGGTGAAAAAATCTGAAAAGGTAGGGCTAAAACGAAACATAAAGGCTGGTAGGTGAGTAAGTGGAGTCTTTTAATTGTCTTAAATGCAAGTTTGACCGCCGTATATTCACTTAGCAAAATTAGTTTGCTTAGCAAACTTTATGGGTTTCATTATTCCCTTAGTGAAAAAAGGTCGCTTAGCGAATTATGTAGTAGTTCCGAATTCTGCACTTTTGACAAATGTTTTTACCAGCCCCTTGTGGACCTTTAAAGTTTTCTAATAAAACAAAAGTACTAACAGAGTCGGGTTGCCTCTTGAAAAGTGCTCGTTTCTCGTCATTAGCTTGACGTATTGTTGCTTTTATGGTCGTTCAACGAAATTGAGGTGGGGACTCGATCAATCTCATCACGTACGTATAACTTCAGCCGTTGGCCGTTAACTATCCAAGTTGCATTAGTGGTTGGATCTTCCAGTTCAATTTCTCCATACGGCCTGATGTCCTTTATTTGGAAAGTTTCGGACCACTTTGATTTAAGTTTTCCGGGAAATAATCTCAACCGCGAGTTAAAGAGTAGAACCATCTGTCCTACTTTGAAATCCTTGGGCATAATCTTACTATCATGATATCTTTTCACCCTTTCCTTGTATAATCTTGAAGATTCATACGCTTGCAGCCTTAGTTCATCAAGCTCATGCATATGTAGTTTACTTTTTGCACCGGCTAGTTGTGAATCAAAATTGAGAGACTTTAAAGCCCCAAAAGCCTTGGGTTCTAATTCAACCGACAAATGGCAAGCTTTACCCTATACCATTTGAAATGGAGTAAGACCTATTGGTGCTTTGTAAGCAGTACAATATTCCCAAAGAGCTTCATCAAGATTTAATGACCAATCTTTTCGTTAAGTTGAAACTGTCTTTTCTAAGATTCTCATTATTTCACTATTAGATACTTCTGCTTGTCCATTCGTTTGTGGGTGATATGGTGATGCAACCTTGTGTTTTACTCTGTAATGTTCAAGAGCTCTTGCAAGTTGTGCATTGTAGAAATGAGAGCCTCCATCACTAATCAACACTCTTAGTGTACCAAACCTTGTGAAGATGTTTTTTTTCAAGAATTTCACCACTGTTTTATTGTCTGCTTTAGGTGACACAATAGCCTCTACCCATTTGGATACGTTATCAATCGTCAATAAGATGTATTCATTGTTGAAAGATAACGATAAAGGCCCGACGAAATCAATCCCCCAACAATCAAATACCTCTAACTCCAGCATACTTTGTAATGACATTTCATTTTGCTTGGAAAATCCACCCGCCCTTTGACAATCATCACATTTCTTGGCATGTTCATATGCATCTTTGAATAGAAAAGGCCAATAGAATCCTGCTTGTAGGACTTTGGCTGCCGTTCATTCTCCTCTATAGTGACCGACATATGGTGAATTATGGCAATGCCATGTGATGCTTCTAGCTTCCTCTCTAGTAACACATCTTCGTAGCAACCCGTCGGATCCAATTTTGAATAAATATGGATCATCCCATGCATAATGAGTGGCATCACGCAAGAACTTCTTCTTTTATTTCCAATTGAGATCTTCGGGGATGAGACCGAAAGCCTTATAATTTGCAAGGTCCGCAAACCAATGTCTTTCCTTAATCATGAACAATTTTTCATCGGGAAATTCTTCAAGTACCTCTCTTTCTTCTTTTGTAATCTCGGGATTCACCAATCTTGATAGATGATCCGCAACCAGATTTTTGGTGCCTTTCTTGTTACAGATCTCTAAATCAAATTATTATAGTAGGAGCATCCATAAGATTATTTGTGGTTTTGAATCCGCTTTATTGATCAAGTACTTGATGGCTGCATGGTCAGTATAACAAATAATCTTGGAACCTATGAGATATGATAGGAATTTTTCTAATGCATACACTATATCAAGCAATTCTTTTTCTGTGGTTGTATAGTTAACTTGTGCATCATTTAAAACTTTGCTTGCATAGTGTATAACATGATTTTTTTTAGTTTTTCTCTGTCCTAAAACAGCCCCGACCGCGTAATCACTTGCATCGCACATTAGTTCAAAATTGAGTGTCCAATCGGGTGCAGTGATTACCAGTGCTGTAATTAATTTTTCTTTTAGACTTTCAAAAGCAATTAAACAATCTTTATAAAAAATAAATGACCTGTCTTTGATAAGGAGATTGATTAATGGTTTTGCAATCTTTGAAAAATCCTTGATGAATCGTCAATAGAACCCGGCGTGGCCAAGGAAACTTCGAATTCCCTTGACGTTGGTTGGTGGTGGAATCTTTTCAATGACATCAACCTTCGCTTTATCTACTTCGATTCCTTTGGCTGAAATTTTATGTCCTAGTACAATGCATTCGGTCACCATAAAGTTGCATTTTTCCCAATTCAATACCAGTTTCGTCTCCACATACCGCTTTAATACGATGTCCAAGTTTTTCAAGCATAATTCAAATGATTCACCAAACACGGAGAAGTCTTCCATGAATACCTCAATGCACTTTTCGATCAAATCTGAAAAAGTTGCCTGCATACATTGATGACACTGAAATTCACCGTATTTTCGACTCCGATTTCACATGCATTTTAGTTGTTTTATTGTTATTTTGTTATGTTATTACTATGTTTTTCTTTGTTTTCAGGTTTCCAGTCTAATCGGAGCTCCGATCGAGAAAAGGAGCGAAAATGAGCTAAAAAGCCAAAAAAATCAGCATTTTACACTTGTGGCTCCCACTGTGGCTGGCGCCATGGGTCCAACCATGACATGTCCTAGTTTCAACTTCTCCTCAACTGCGACGTCCCGCACGATCTCCACTTGGGGCTGCAAATTTCCTCCTGTGGTAGGCGCCATGATGTTGTGGCGGGCGCCACAAGAACAAAATGGTTCCCGCCCATTTTCAAACTTATGGGCATCCTTGTAATCTCCATGTTCTTTTCTTGCCTATAAATAGAATCTTGATTTCATTTGTTTAGGCATCCAAACTTAGTTACAACTAGGCATATATCAGTATTGTGTAAAAGTGGTAATCGCTTCACATCGGAGTGTTGCCACACTGTGTAATCGAGTCTGTAATCGAGTTTGGAGCACTTTGGAAGGAAGTTTAATCCTGCCGCCATTTTCATTTCTGTTTCGCACTTTATTCGACCCTCCGATTGGAACAGGTTTTATTGCTTTACCTTTGTCTACTTTATTTTCCCGCACTGCCTTTATTTTGTTTACTTTCCCGCACTGCCTTTACTTTGTTTACTTTCCCGCACTGCCTTTACTTTGTTTACTTTCCCGCACTGCCTTTATTTTGTTTACTTTTCCGCACTCGCACTTTACTTTGTTTATTTCTCGCACTGCACTACTTTCCTTTATTTCTTGCATCGCACTACTTTTATTTACTTTTCTACACTCGCACTTATTGCCTTTTTTATCCGTTTTTATGATAAAAATCAAAATGAATTTTTACTTTACCATGTATGGCTAAACCTATAAAGGTTAGAATGTAAGGATCGTAATTGAACCGATAATCCGTACAATTGTTTGTAGAAACACTTAAGGGCTATTTTGACTTTCAACTTAAGTTTTCGCGCACTTAATTTCCGTTGGGTAAGATCGAAAGCCGTCCGACATCTGTTTAAACTTAGTTGTTTTTAACTATTTCAAATACAGCGAAAACGCTTTGTTTAGTTCATTAGGAGTTTTTAACTTAAAAAGAAAAGTGGTTTTAAAACTATTTTTGGACGCGTTTATAAGTTTAGAGTCTGGTTCGTGAGAACCTCTTTTGGTTAAGAAATCCAGGTCAAAATACTTTTCAACTTAGTCAAGACACTATATTTCTTAAAAATAGGTTTACTACTCTAACGCAATGCGCGCCTTTTTATAAGTGACAATAAGAGGGTTTGATTAGGGAGTACAACTCGGTTCTGAATACGCGAAAGCGATAGTTTCCGTTAAATTGGTTCTTTTCAAAGTAGGAAACACTGCCCATAAGTAATTCTATTAGCAAGTACATTGGATTATTAATTGATTATGTGAATTACATTCAAACCTGTCTTTATTAATTGAATTTAATTTAATACTTTAATTTTTATTGTGCACTCTTAAAAACCCTGTTTCGATTACCTTAGATAAACACCGTAACAATAGATAACGATAGATTGACATTTGGTCTCTGTGGATTCGACAATCTTTTATATTACTCTGACGCGTTCGTATACTTGCGAAAAACAACGCATCAAGTTTTTGGCGTCGTTGCCGGGGACCAATTTCGTCAAATTTCGTACCCTGTTGTTATATCGTTTAGACTTAGGTTGTTACCTGCCGGTCAATGCGAAGGACTCGCAGCACCAGAAGCTTAGTAGATCCTCTGGCGAAACCTGAACGTTACGCTCGCGCACATTTATATTTCCATAGAATTAGGAGAGCTATGGCCGAAGATCAAAATCAAAGACCTCTTAAGGATTTCGCCCAACCATCCAACGAAGAACCTAGTTCTAGTATAGTAAACTCAACCATCCCAGCTAATAATTTCGAACTTAAACCCTCCCTGTTGCAACTAGTGCAACATAGACAATTCGCAGGTCTTGCAACTGAGAACCGAAACCAACATTTAAAAATCTTTCTCCAATTAGCAAACACTTTTAAAATCAATGGAGCTTCTCCTGAGGCGATCCGTTTAAGATTATTCCCTTTCTCCCTCAGAGATAAAGCCCTATCATGGTTAGATTCCCTTCCACCCAATTCCATAACAAATTGGGAAAACCTTAGAAAAGTATTCCTTGCTGGATACTTTCCCCCAAGTAAGACCGCCGTTTTTCGAAACCAAATAACCAGATTTACCCAGAATCAAGGAGAATCGTTGTTCGAAACTTGGGAGAGATATAAAGAGTTGTTAAGAGCATGCCCACATCATGGTTTAGAAAATTGGTTAATCATTCAGACCTTCTATAATGGACTTCACTATAACACTAAGATGACCATCGACGCTGCCACAGGTGGCGCACTGATGAACAAACCTTACCCTGAAGCTAGTGCCCTTATCGAAGATATGGCTCAAAACCATCAATCATGGGGAGTCGAACGAGCGACAGTTGAGAAAAAGGAAGCCCAAGGAGGAGTACATGAGTTAAGCTCTATAGACATGATGCAAGCTAAAATGGACGCGTTAGCCCTCAAGGTTGAGCATATGTGTATAAACCCGAATACTGCAGCTGCAGTTTCGTCGGATTGTGAGATATGTGGAACCAAAGGACACCAATCTGCAGAATGCAGTCTCTTAAACGAAACCAACTCTGAGCAAGTGAACTACGCCCAAGGGAATCCATATTCGAATACCTACAACCCTGGATGGAGGAATCACCCAAACTTCTCCTATAAGAACAATAATCCTATCCACAATACTGCACCTCCGAGACAACCAGGTTGCCAAGCCCCAAGACCAAATCAACCTATGCAACCTGTGCCACCAAAGCCGAGCCTTGAGAAAATTGTGGAAAATTTTATCACTGCTCAAACCCAACAAAACAAAGAGTTCATGAACCAGAACATTCACGTTAACGAACTGATTACCCAGTTAGGAACCAAGGTTGACCAAATAGTTACTCACACTAAGATGCTTGAAACCCAGATCTCTCAGGTAGCCTTAAACCAAGCCCTCCAGACTACACCTGAAGGACAGTTCCCTGGACAACCTCAACAGAATCCGAGAGGACAAGCCAATGCCATTACCCTATGAAGTGGGACCGCTTATGATGAGCCATTTAACTCAGGATTGAGTGAACCCAAAACTTCTAAGGAATATACCGAACCCACGGACGAAGTGAAGGAACCAGAGGAATCTAAAAAACAGGAAGGTCAAGAAAAAGGAGAAGAACCTAAAAACAAAACTTATGTACCACCCCGCCATACAAACCACCGATACCATATCCGCAAAGACTCAAACAGACCCAGATCAATAACCAGTATCAGAAATTCATTAAGGTTATAGAAAAACTTCACGTAGAAATCCCTTTCACAGAAGTCATCTGTCATAGCCCAATTTTGTCCGGGCATATTTAAATTTTTGTAAAATTGATTTCATTTTTAATTTGCATCATATGCACAACATGACATGCATTCCATCATGAATAATAACTAAAATATCAGTCAAAATAAATTTATTGAAAATACAGACAAATCGATTGAATCATTTCTCAAGAACGTGCACAAATCAGCAGGTAAAAAGTTTCAAAATTAAAATTACAGATACCAATATTATTAATCTACGGTTCACGTAGTTTAAACTGGTCTGCTCGTTGTTTATTTTAGCGACTGTTTCGATTACATTTTGACCCGCCTGAGCCTTTTAACCGGTGCAAATTTATTTCAGAATTTAAAGAAACGGTGTATTTTTTCAATAAGTATATTTTGTGCTGATCATTTTAGTGTGCCTGATTTAATTTTTCGAACAAATTTACGGCCGACTTCTATTCATAATCAATCCTTTTATTTCTTTGTTTTAATATTCAAAATTAGAGATTTGTCCTATTATTATAATTTTCTAAATTAAATTACTATCTAAGAATTTTTAATAAATATTTTTTCTTTAAATAATAGATAATAAGAATTATTAATAAAAAATAAAAATAAAATAAAATAAAGACACCTCACGTTTCCTCTCTCCCTCACGTTTCCTCTCTTCCACAATACTCTCTCTCTCACACGTTACCCTCATTTCCATCACCACCTACCCACTCCATCAGTCTCTCCCAGCAAAAATAAAAAAAATAAAAGAATAAGGTTTTGTCCGTTGGAGATTGTTATATTTTACTCTCTCTGCTGACTTCACAAAGGGGACCAACAGACACTAACTTACTCTCTCTCTCAAAAAATAAAGAAAAGGATTAAAAACGGAAAAAGAGAAGAAGCCTTTAGGTCTTTCCCTGAGCGCCTCACCCTTAACCATTACCATTCCTCTTCTTCAAATACTCCATCGTCTTCCACCCTTTCACCACACTAACACCTCATTTTCGCTTCCGTCAAAACAACCAACCGCGCCTCCGGCGGTTCTCCACCACTTCGTCCTCTAGATTCAACACCTCCAACCTTCGTCTCTGTTGAATTTCCATCTGGTTTAAAAGGCTCGTTCAACCACCATTGTATGTTGCAATAGTGGCGGTGACGACGTTTCTTTTGTGACTTAAAAACTCTGAAAAAAGACCAGGTTTTGTAAAGGTAAGACAATAACGACCACAACCTTGACTCAACCCGTGTTTCCACAACAACGGGAATTTGAGAAACTTTGCCTCGTTTCTTTCCGCCGGGCTTCCATAACCGACGAAACCAAGCAACAAACCTTCCAGCTCTGCAACGACAACAAATGACAGCAGTGACACAACTTCGGTAAATATCTCGATTTCGTATGCTTATTGTGTTATGATTTTGAGAAGAATTTTGTTATTACAGTAAACTTTTATCACTGGTTTGTGTTGATTTCTCTTGTATCACAACTTGTTGCAACTATTATAGTAATATGGGTATTCTGAAATTGATTCCATTTGGTAGTCGGTTTGAATACGACGTTGGCCTAGTTATTCTCTACTGATTTCATATTGTATTTTAGTCTGTTGATTATCTTACCAAAGTGTTGCTGTAACTAACTCTAGAAGGTTTTTGCTGTTATGATAATTTGTGAGCATTATACGTATTGAATTGCAACTTATATTTGGCACGTCCTGTTGGTTTTCTGTTTGGCAAAGTGTTATATTGTTCTTATGGGCAAGGCTTTTGTTTATTGTTATATCCAACAGGTTTGTTGATGTTATTCTCTTTACGTGCTGTTAATCGTATCATGATGATTCTGTGGGCATATTGAACTTCATGATGTGTTATGTCAGGGTAATTTAGTATTGATTACAATGGATTGGTTACAGGTTTACTGCTATTATTTTCTTGCTGCGGAATTAAAATGGTTTGACATCACGTATAACAATTTATGTCATGTTTTCCTGGATGTTATGCTGTTTGTTATAGCTATAGTTTTGGTTTTGATTCGGTTGCAGTAATCTATGCTGATGGGTATGTTGTAATATTCTTTTCCGGGGTATTTTCGATGTGATCGTGTTGTTGTTGTTGTGTGCTTAAGTTGTCGCGTTTAAAATCGAATATCATTCGCAGCTTTGACGTGTAAATGTTTTGATTATATTTCTGTTCCAATTGCATATTTACTTCCTTTCCGATTGGTTTATACCGTTTTGGTATTCGATATTATAATGTTGAAAATACTGTTATAAACAGGAACTTGTATCATATTCTGGTTCTGTTCTAGCTGTTGAATCATGCTTATAACTCTAATATTTGTTTCGGTTTCAATATGGTTGCATTACATGTCGGCTTTATTGCATAAATTTCAATGCCGTATGTTCTGTGATGGAGTGTGTTTCGGGATGAATAACCTTGTAAATATTCATAAGTTGTTTTTTATTATGCTACATTATTATGCTAGTTTCTATAATATTGATTTAGTGGAAGATTCTTATAAGGTTCAAGGTATATCATGTACTGTTTTTCTATAGGCTTTTCTTGTTAATTTTGATTTGTTTACATTGTTGTTGGTGTTTGTTTTGTATAAAAGCATTTGTGAGTATCCTGTATATTGGGCATTTGGGGATTGTGTAGATGTTGTTAGCTGGTGCTCATTCTTGGCTTAAGTTTGATACTATTATGAACTTGCCATGAATTCTTTCGTGGTAATTTCTAAAAGGATGCGCACGGAGTTGATGAGTGTTAATCATGTTTGGTGGATCTTTCCCAAAACTTATGTTCTTCCATTTCTAAACATTCTGATATTGTTAAGTTTTTTTTTTAAAATTATTAAAGTAGTGTACATTGAATAATTAGATTTTAGTTTTGTTTCTAATAGTATAATGATTATTAGTTATTGAAACTCAATTTTATGTTTTGTTCCCAAGAGCACAATTGGTTTTGTTTTGGTTGGTTGTGTTAAAAGAAACATAGACTTTTTATTTAGTTTTTGATGTAATCCCTTTTATTTTACCATTGTGAAAATGAATTTTATCTTTCTATCCATGTGTATCTTGTCATTTATACTGTGCCCATTAAGAGTGCAATGTAAATATAATATTGTGTTGCTACTATTTCATTCCATTTTAAACCAATTTTTTTTTACATACGGATTCGACTCTATGTCGTTATGCCGCCAAAATTTCTATAAATTAATTATATATTTTCACCGTGTTACGATCTTGCGACGTTATCACATATTTTCATTCTTTTAATTAAATTGATTAATCAATTGAAATTTTGCTTAATTAGTTAATTACTATTAATTAATTTTAATTAACATGATTATTTGGTTTGAATAAATAATTTTGATAATTAATCTTAATTAATTTAATTAATTGATTTAATCAAACTTTAATTAATTAATTTGGTTAATTAAATATTGATTGATTTATTTTATTCCATTTCATCATCAATCCAAAACCATTAAAATCATAATTCTCGATTCAAAATCGAGCCCATTTTCAAAAACCTTTGTAAGTCGATCACTTTTAAAGCATCGCCGTCAACCTCACATAGCTTATTCTTGGGCTTTCTTACAATGAGACCTATTCGATTTTTTAGTCGAGTAGATGATTGATTCACTAATAAAATCCATTTCATTCGTAAACACAAATTTAAAACCTCGATCCAACATCGAGTATTCTTATTTAAAATTAAATTGAAATACCTAATCATAATTAAACACCATTTCATTTGGAAATGAAAAAGGGGATGATTTTGAGTTTTCAACTCCTCTCCTCGATTATTTGAATACGAGTTCTCTTACTCGGCTGGTCAAATGGTCGTCACTTCTATCCACCTAAGCACAAACAAATCGAATCATTTTATAATAAGAAACGAAAAAGGAGATGACTTTCAGTTTTCAATTTTTCTCCTCGATTATTTGAATACAAGTTCTCTTACTTGGTTAGTCAAATAATTGTCGTTTCTCTACAAACTTCTAAACCCGATGAAATCAAAACACTGTCATAATAAGTGAAATGAAAAAGGAGATGGTCTTGAGTTTTCAATTCCCCTTTTCAAATGCTTTGATGTGAGTTGTTTTACTCAGTCGTTCAAGTACTTGTCGTTCATTCTAAAATACGTCAAACATACACAAACCTATTTTCATAGTCACTCAGATGAAAAAGAAAGTGGTATAGAGTCTTCTATTCCCTTTCCCGATTATTGGGATACGAGTTATCTTACTCGGTTATTCGAGTATTCGTCATCCATTCAAAATACATTAATCATCATTAAAATCCTTTTACAATTAAGGATGAAAAAGAAAGCGGTGAGTCTTCTATTCCCTTTCCCGATTATTGGGATACGCGTTGTCTTACTCGACTATCCGAGTAATCGTCATCCAACCAAAAATATCTCAACACATCAAATCTATCTTTTCTCGCCCTCGTGCGATAAAAACCAATCAAACAAAACGTCAAACATATTAATCCAACTTGTCACCCTCGTGTGATCAAAACTCTTTTCAGAAAGAACACTGTTAATCCTTTCTAATGCGCACAACAAACTAGTGCTTAAGCCTCCACCGAGAGTATACAAGCCAGCGTTTAGCCTTTAGAATGTGATCTAAACAGTTGTTCATAAAAAACACACAAACCAACCATAGTCCTTGAACTACGAATGCTCTGATTTCCTTATTATACCATAAGGGTACGTAGGCAGGAGATTGATGTATCTTCGCGAGCACACTAATAAAAAACCTCCCCTTTCTCCTTTATGAGGTTCTCATCCATTTCTATTTTTGACATTTTATAACCCGAAGATAACAAGCAAACATAAATTAACACTCGAAACGCAAACTAGAACTAAAAGGTTCCCGCTGAGTACAACGGACGTGAGGGGTGCTAATACCTTCCTCTCGCGTAATTGTAAGACCCCAATTTTGGCCCTAAGATCCCTCATGGCCCATATCATAGCATATCACGGCCTCAAGGATCATTGCATACCTTTGCTTCCCTCATAGTGGGTGGGTTACCTTGTGAGTGTGGTTCTTGATCACCAAGCATGTATTGCATTTGTATATCATTGCCTTTCATATGTTTACTAACCAAAAGTACAAAAATATTGTCATCTAACCATGTTGCTTGCAGCTGAAGCAAATCAGTCAAATCAGTCAAATCAGGCCTTGAGCAATAGATGGTGGCCATTCTTGAAGAATTTTGACACCATGATCAATAATAAAGAGTTCATATAACTTGTGATATCATTTGGAATCAAGATCTCATGTGAAAGAGGCTTGAAATTCATCAGAACTTGGCCCAGTCAGACAAAAGTCAACAAAAGTCAACTGTGGTCAACTGTGCATTTAATCAGTGATTTGATGATTGGAATTGGTTGAAAATGTCTCATTCATGTCTATATAAATTTCATTTGGCATTTCAAAGACCAAGGTTGAAGGAATTGAAGTCAGACAGACAGTTTCCCAAAATGGCAAGTGGACCTGTAATTTCAGCTGCCCAAAATGGAAAGTTTTTCCCCTCAAATATGACTTCATCATACAAGCTTCAAATCAAAATTTGTCCAACATGAAAATTGAAGATCTTGTTCTCACCTTTCCAAAAAGTCCAAGAACTCAAAAATCCAATGTGTGGTTTGCAAGATATGATCAGATGAATTTCAAAAAAGACCCGTAATCAGGAGGGCATAACTACCACATGGTTTATCCAAATTGCAAGTTCTTTATATGCACAAACTCCATTTGATATGTACTTTCATGGTGCATAATTGGATTTTTCCAGAATTGCTCAATGCAAAAGGTCAAATTTCAACTGGACTGTTAAATGAACCAGGGGCAAAATCGTCCAACTTGTGAAATAATTGGAATTTTTGAGTGGGGATTTTTGCAACACCTCACAAATGGCATTTGAAATTTGTTGGAATATTCACAACATGCCTAAGCCTTGTGGTTTGAGAATTGGGTTTGAAAATGAATTGGAAAAATGGACACATAAGCCATCACATGGTGAAATTGGAAAATATTGGGAATTTGAGAACAAGGCCAATGCAACCAGCTCCAAAAGGGTATTTTTGACTTGTTTCTAAGTGATAAAATTCTGCAGGAAATTGCTTCTGAGCATCAAAGGTTAAAAAGTTCAAAATGCATCATAAGCTATTTTTACACTAATCCATCTTTTAGCTTAATTGTAATTAAAGTAAGGTTAGGAACTGCATATATAATGTTAATTACTAACAGAAAGAAAGGAGAGCTAACAACAACTAATCACACTTTCTGCAATTTTTTTTCACAATTCTCACAATTACTCTCTCATAATCACTCTCACAACTCTCTAATCACAATTGCATAATTTTTTTCTCATCATAACAAAAAAAATCAAAACTGAAAATTCTCTCTTCTCTCTCTCAATTTTTGCTCAAAAACTCCAATATACATTTTGCATCAATTGAAGAATTTCCAGGGATCCTGTTGATAACTCTCTGCATAATCATCATTGTTAGAGTTTTTGGAGTTTCTGTTTGCAGGTAAAAAACGCAAGAATCATCAAAATCGAGCTGTGGCAAGAATCCTCTTCCTCCATAACAGTCAACAATTCTTGAAGATTGAAGGATTACCGAGCTGAACCGAACGTCCTACGCATTTCCTGAAGCGATTTGCTACATCTGTTTCGCGTTTTTGAGCTGGAAACCACATCGAATCCGTCACTGCTTCAAGAAAAGGTTGGGAATCGAACTTCAAGATTGCTTAAATTGAGTTAGGGATGTGTTAGATTAGGCTGTGTAGAGTGTATATCAAATTGTAGCATTAGAAATTGTTGGATATTGGTTGAGCTATTGCGATTTTAGGTTTTCGACGCCGTCCGTTTCTTTCCTTCGATTCGCATTAGGTAGTAATCTATTGTTGAAATCGAGTATGGATTCACGCTCCTGAGACGAAACCGCTCCGATCGGTGTGTCGTCCATGCATTTCCGTCGAGAATCGCTCGAAACCGTCCTTGCCGTTGAAGAACACGCCGGCATGCGAAGAAGATGACCAAAATCTGGAAATTTCTATGCTTCTGATCTTCCTGGGCGCGTTTCAACCTTGGATCCGTGTTTTCCCTGGCCAGAATTAATCTCAGCCGTCCATATCTTCTAATTGAAACGGCAGTGTTTAAGGCGCAGCATTTATATTTACCATCGCTGCCACTATCATTCATTTAATTAAATAATCCTAATATAATCCTAAATAAATATTAAATAATCATTTTAAGACTTAAAAAATTCATATAATACTCAAAAATAATCCAAAAAAATACCATTCTTTTTCTGTTAATCATATTTTTTCCTCTATTATTTTATAAAAATGAAAAATAAAATAGTGCTTGGAAAAAATATTAATTGACCTAGAGATATTCTAAGGTGTGCATATTTTCATACACATTACCATTTTAATTGTATAGACCACATACTACATCTAAATTAATTGAAAATTGAGACACTTGTTCTAGACATCCTTCTGGATTTTTTGACATAGGTTTGGGAATTTTTTAGCCTATGGTTAGTTATGTGTGAATTATTGAAATTGGACATGTATATATGTGACATAGTTTGGTATGCTGAATTCCCCAAATATTTTCCTATGCTTCCCATTGGCCAATGGCCCTAATTTTTTGCAGGAAGTTTATTTGACATGTTAGCTATCATTGATAATTTTTGTGGATTTTTTACAATCAATTTTCAAATTGATTCGTATTTTTTCTTGCTGCCTAGCATGTTAGAATTCCATTGGTGTAACCTTTAGCATTTATATTGCCGTATCCTCATAATTAATCCAATGGACATGAAACTTTGTAGGATAGTTCTTAACATGTTAAGGTAGCTTTTGGCTTTGGTCCCATGAATTTTGCATGTAACAATTGCTGTTTGCCATTAGATGGAAGTTGGTGTATAATTGTAGGCCTCATTTGATGTAGTTTTTGCATGCCTTGTCATGGCGATTTAATTCCTATTGATCTACTAGTCCAAATGACTTGAAAATTAACATGTGGCTTGCTGAATGTCTTCTGGTTAGAACATAATTTTTGTGGATTTTTTGGTGCCATTTTGGCATTTATTTGGATGTGATCTTGCTGGTTGTTTGTATGAGACTCCACATTGCATCTTTTGTCTTCCATGTTGCATAAATAGAAATAGGAGCATAGTTTGAATATGGGACCAATTGGGATCCCTTTGTTATTGATATTACTTGAATTTGATCATGAATTGGCTGCTGTTTTAAGATTTTTCCATCTTTTTGACCCTAGGTTAGTCCTAGTGGTCATGTTACTTACATTTGAAGTGAATTGTGCCTTTTCAGGTTAAGGAGTTAATGATTAAGGAATTTGCTCCACATTATGGATTGTGTTACTTGACACATATGGCTAATGTATTTGTTTTGTAGGATGTTTGGTTCATGTGAGCCTTGTGCTATGCACATCATTATTTGTATAATTGTACTTTGTTAATTGATTCTTATGTTATTATCTGTTTATGAATGGGATGCTGATTTTATTGGATTGTTTCCAGGTACCCTTTAGTCGCTCAGTTCTCTTAAGAACTTGCTTTGCTTTGCTTAAATAGCAACTTGCATTGAGGTATAAAACCTTCTTCTTCATGTAGTCTGGAGACCCGGTCCGTTATTTGACCGGGCAAATTGTCTGAAGTCCTCCTTAAGAGGCATTGATTGTGTATGTTTATATTTGTCCCAAGCAGGAAAATTCCTCATTCGAGGCAATTGGTGGAAGGTAGAGATAAGTAGCCTATCTCCCACTATTCAGTGAGTCTTCTCATTGCTCCCATTACATGGTTGTAGCGTTGAGATCCATACCCAAGATCCATCGAGTCCAATTGGGGAAAGAGTTCCATCTTTCTGAACTCCCCCACATTCTTATATTTTACATGCTCTCTCGGACTTGAGATAGAAGCAATGAGGCACACCCCTCATACCCTTTCATCTGCTTCACCTGAGCCCCTCAATGGCCAGGTTAAGAGCGACACTTGCCTATTACAGTGGACTTTCATAGTCAAACCCTTTTTGATTGAGCCTCCTTGTTTGGTTATAGAGTGTGCTATCTGATTATCTGTGATTTATCTTGCATTTGTACATGATTGCTTGCTTGCCTTAGTGCATTTACTATCATTCATTGCTCCTTGTAGCATGTCCATTATTTCATACCTATGTGACATTGTTTGCTTACCCATCGAGGAACCAGTTATAAGTCCCTGTAAGGCGGCATCTGTTCCCATGACATGGAAGGGGTAGAGTGTAAGACCTCATTGGTCACTCATATCCATTGCCTAGTGCATTTACTTGCGTATGTGAGGATTCATTGTAAGTCCCTGTGATGTGGCATTTGTTTTCCTAGGATCATACTGTGGAGGTTAACATAAGTCCAGATAGATTGGCAGTTGACTTCCCTGTTTTGTTTTTTGTTTTATTCTGATGGAGATTAGTATAAGTCCATAGAGTGGCTTCTGATATCCTTACTTGTTTTAGGAGACAGGTATAAGACCATTGAGTGGCATCCAGTATCCGCTTTTATTTACTTTCATCTGTTACCATGTTCATATCATTGCTCATTTGTAGCCTATTCCTAAGGACCCACTTGAATCATCTTCTATATGATTTCAAGAGGTGGACCCTTCTAAGAAGTTTTACATCATTCATCCATTCATCCCATTGTGTCCTACCTTTTCACACATACTTTTAAAAACTTGAAATAAGTGTCGTGCAAACATTCTCACTCTTTCCAAATTAGAAACTTGGACCTTAAGTCCATGATTTTCCAAACCTCATTTTGTAAATACTTCATTTTGAATTGACTTTAATCATACTTTGACTTTTTGTAAATAATCCAAATAACTTCACCCATTCAAGTGATTTTGTGGCTTTGTCCGTGTTTGTTAAGTTTTCATACATTAGCTATAGGTTTGATTTACCCTAGTTGGTTGATATTAATCTCACCTATTTGTCCTTAGTAGATGAATTGTAAGTCTTCCTTGCCTATTATAGGGTTAACCCCTCTCTGGCAAGTTGAAGCCTTTCTCACATGGTGGACTAGTTGTTATATAAGGTTGAGTTTTCTCCCATGGGTAACGTAAAACCTCGATGCTCTTGTTTTAAAATTGAACCCAACTCACTTTTTGGAAATCTTTTAGCCGAACTACGGCGTTTTGATCCTTACCTTTGATGGAAGGTACGTAGGCAACGGGTTCATCCGTTCGAACACAAAAATAATTAACATGTACATTCTTTTCTCATCATCCCAATCATGTTTGCACAATGTTTATGTCATAACAAATAACAATATTATACAACAAGTGTGAAAAGGGCTCCCTAGGAGTACCTAGGACGCATTGGGTGCCTAACACCTTCCCATTGCGTAATTTACCCCTTACCCCGATCTCTGATCTTTTTTATTAGTTTTCTACGTGTAAAACTTCTTAGGTTTTTGTTCGCTTTTTAACCAGTCCTTAGGATAAATAAAAGTGCGGTGGCGACTCTATATTCATTGTATACATTGCTTATGATTTAATCAATAGATCATATAGTAACGAATACACCGCTACAGTAATCCACTCCCGAACCCAAATATGGTTGCGACGACCATTATTCCATTTCCTAAAGGTTTTATCGATATTTTCCTATCCCTTTGTTGGGATAAATAAAGTTCGGTGGCGACTTTGTTCGAACATTAATTTTTCCGCGACCATCGCGAGGAATCGTATTTTTCGAGATGCGACACCATCACCCAAATACCTTCCTATGCAAAGTTTCTCAAAGACATCCTTACCAACAAACGTAGACTCGACGATCCGAAGCCCTTGGAATGCAATTCTATTTCCGAGAATAAGTTATCCAAAAAAGATAAAGATTCTGGAAATTTCTCCATTCCTTGTGTTTTGGGAAGTCATGTCATCGAAAAAGCCTTTCTAGACTTAGGAGCTAGTGTGAGCTTAATGGCTTTAGCAGTTTGTGAGAGGTTAAACTTAGGGGAATTATAACCTACTAAGATGTCACTTTAATTAGCCGATAGATCTGTTAAGTATCCGATAGGCATATTAGAAGATGTCCCTGTTAGGATAGGTCATTTATTTATCCCTACTGATTTTGTTGTCATGGACATTAAAGAGGATGATGATATACCAATCCTTCTAGGTAGACCGTTCTTATTAACTGCAGGAGCCATAATAGATGTCAAGAGAGGAAAGTTGACCTTTGAGGTAGGTGACGAGAAGATAGAATTTATACTTTCAAAATTTCTTATGGCACCTGTGATTGGAGACGCATGTTATGCCATAGATATCATTGATGAATGTGTTAGGGAAATAGAACAAGAAGAAATCATAAAAACAATTAAGTTGCCATCAACTCTCATACTGGAAGATGATAACTTTAGGAAGCCCTACATCAATGATAAACTTTACGAATGTTTATCCCTTACCCCAGATCCTATGCCATGCCTTAAGAAACCAACCTTAAAATTTAAGGAACTGCCTAAGAACCTGAGATATGAGTTTCTTGATGAAGAGATGAACCGTCCAGTTATAGTCAGTGCTACCTTGAGCCAAGAGGAAACAGACCAACTCTTAGATGTTTTACGAAGATATCCCTCAGCCTTAGGATATAATATCTCTGATCTAAAAGGTATAAGACCATTTGTATGCATGCATCAGATTTTGCTCGAAGGAGATTCAAAGCCCTCCAGAGAACATCAAAGAAGAATAAACCCTATAATGAGTGATGTTGTTAAAAGAGAAGTTCTTAAGTTACTTGAGGAAGGTATAATCTATCAGATCTCGGATAGTAAGTGGGTGAGCCTTGTGCATGTAGTACCTAAAAAGGGAGGCATCACAGTAGTGCAAAACGATAAAGGTGAACATGTAGCAAAACAGATAGAAGGAGGATGACGGATGTGCATAGACTACAGAAAGTTAAATAAAGCAACCAGGAAAGATCATTTCCCTTTACCATTTATAGACCATATGTTGGAGCGTCTAGCCAGACACTCTTACTTTTGATATCTAGATGGATACTCTGGATTCTTCCAAATACCTATCCATCCCGAAGATCAAGAGAAAACTACCTTTACATGCCCTTATGGAACCTTTGCCTACAGACGAATGCCATTCGGACTCTGTAATGCCCCAACTACTTTCCAACGCTGCATGATGTCAATCTTTGTAGATTACCTAGATATTATCATGGAAGTATTTATGGATGATTTCTCGGTTTGCGGATTTGATTTCCGAAGTTGTCTTGCTAACCTTGAGAAAATCCTGGAGAGATGCGTGGAGGTGTACCTTGTGCTAAACTGGGAAAAGTGTCATTTCATGGTCACCGAAGGGATTGTTTTAGGACATATAGTTTCCGAAAAAGGTATTGAGGTAGATAGAGCTAAGATAGAAGTCATATAGAATCTAAAACCACCCAAAACTATCAGAGAAGTCCGAAGTTTCCTTGGACATGCTGGATTCTACCGGCGTTTTATCAAAGACTTCTCTAAAATAACTAAACCTTTAACTTGCCTTTTAATGAAAGATGATGAATTCATTTTCGATGAAAAATGTAATGAAGCATTTAATCTTTTAAAGCAAGCGTACCCATTATGCAACCCCCTGATTGGTTAGAACCTTTTGAGATAATGTGTGACGCTAGTGATTATGCCGTTGGAGCCGTTCTAGGAAAAAGGAAAGATAAAAAATTACATGTGATTCATTATGCCAGTAGAACCCTAGATGCCGCCCAACTTAACTACGCAACAACTGAAAAGGAACTACTAGCTGTAGTTTTTGCTATAGACAAATTCAGATCTTATCTAGTAGAAGCCAAAATTATAGTTTACACCGATCATGCTACCATTCGTTACCTATTGAGTAAAAAAGATGCCAAGCCCAGGTTACTCCGATGGATTCTGTTACTACAAGAGTTTGATTTAGATATCCAAGATAAAAAAGGCACTGAAAATGTAGTAGCTGATCACCTTTCTAGCCTAGAACACCTGAAACCAGACTTCGTACCCATAAATGATGATTTTTCCTATGATAGACTGATAGCTAAACTAGAAGCCATTGAAGACGATAGCCTAGGCCCTCATGAGCACTTCCAAAAATCCTTAGCTGTAAGTAACGTGCCATGGTATGCAAACTTTGTTAATTATCTAGCTGCTGATATCATACCCCCTGATCTTGACTACCACCGGAAGAAGAAGTTCTTTAACGATGTAAGAAACTTTTATTGGGACGAACCGCTCCTTTTCAAAAGGGGTAAAGACGGCATTTTTCGCCGTTGCGTTCCAGAAGAGGAGGTAAAAAGTATAATTGAGCATTGTCACTCTTGACCCTATGGTGGACATGCGAGCACCTCTAAGACATACGCCAAGATTCTTCAAGCTGGCCTATTCTGGCCTACCATGTGGCGCAATGTCCGTGCTTGCATTGTCAAATGTGATAGATGCCAACGCACGAGAAATATTTTAAGACGTGACGAAATGCCTCTAAGAAACATTCAAGAAGTAGAACTCTTCGACGTTTGGGGTATAGATTTCATGGGACCTTTCCCACCATCCTTAGGAAACAAGTATATCTTAGTAGCTGTAAACTACGTGTCTAAGTGGATTAAAGCTATAGCTGCACCCACAAACGACACTAGAGTGGTGATCAAGTTATTTAAAAACTATATATTCCCCAGATTTGGAACACCCCGTTTAGTCATAAGCGATGGAGGATCGCACTTCATATCGAGAATATTTGATAAACTTTTAAGCAAATATGGAGTTAGGCATAGAGTAGCAACACCATACCACCCACAGACTAGTGGCCAAGTAGAAGTATCCAATAGGGAGATAAAACAAATTCTAGAAAAAAAATAATTCTATATCTAGAAAAGACTGGTCTCAGAAGCTCCAAGAAGCATTATGGGCCTACAGAACCACTTTCAAAACCCCTATAGGAACAACTCCCTACCAACTAGTCTATGGAAAATCATGTCATTTACCTTTTGAATTAGAGCATAAGGCCTATTGGGCCATTAAAACTTTGAATTTGGATTACCTGACCGCTGGTGAAAAACGTATCCTTGACATCCACAAACTGGAAGAACTCAGGCAATATGCCTACGAGAATGCCGTAATATACAAAGAGAGAACCAAAGCTTGGCATGACAAAAGAATTATGAAAAAAGATTTCAATATAGGCGACCCTGTTCTCCTGATCAATTCTAGGTTACGACTTTTCCCTGGGAAGCTGCGTTCAAGATGGACTGGCCCTTTCAAAGTATCTAAGATTCTGAGATCCGGAGCTGTAGAAATCAAGAACGAAACCTGTAGTCCATTCATTGTAAATGGGCAAAGACTGAAGCTCTATGAAGAAGAAGACATTTCAACAGACTACTCCAGCCACACTCTGATAGATCCACCAATTCCTACGACAGATATATAAGTTCCGATCGTCAAGCTAACGACGTTAAACAAGCGCTGCTTGGGAGGCAACCCACGGTTTTCTTATCTTATTTTACTTTTTCTGCATTTATTTACTTTATTTTATTTTTAATCATATTCTCGTTAAGACTAAATATCATTTGCAATGTTTATGTTTTCAGGATCCTTTTCCCTAACCTTTGCAGGATGCAAAACTTTGATGACATGCACGTGATTTTCAGAGATGACGCCCAGAGGGAGCGTTACATAGTTCTCTACCAGCGCCCTATGGCACATACATGCTATCCGGACCAGGATTGCATGGATGCCCTAGGTATCGAGCCAAGCATCAGATTCCTGTGCCACCAACTCCAATGGGATGAATTCGCTAATGACTTGAACAACACCTACAGGAACTTGACTTTGGAGTTCCTTAGTTCGTTTGCTTATGATCCTTACTCTGGACCAGATGGACATGCTGTTTTCAGGTTATTCGGGGCTGAGTACTCTTTCAGCCAGAAGGAGTTCGGTGACTTGTTAGGTTTTCAAACAACCCTCGACGCTATCCCTGAGACACCGATGGGATACTTTTTGAGTAGGGAAGTGGAGAAATTCTGTAGCGATATCTCTGGTGGAGGGAGTTAGGATCCTTCCACTCAGTTATCCCAGGTTATCCACAACCCTGCTATGAGGTATTTCCAGATGATACTGGCGCACTCTTTTCTTGGAAGACCAGATGCTGAGACTCTGCTGAGTGAGGAGGAGATATTTTTTGTTATTCTGTGCATCTCAGTCACGCCCTGTGGCATATGGGAACTTTCTGTTGTGTGGCCTTAGCAGTGTTGCCAGATCATCCGAAGGAATTATTCATGTAGGAGGGATTGTCACGCAGATTGCCACTGCCTTAGGTCCGTCCCGCAAGCTGCTCCATCTCAGGACTTTCTGTGGCTATACTACAATCAATATTGATTTCTGCTTGGACAGAGGATTGATGAGGAGAGCCTCTTTCAATCCCAGACAGTTCAGATTGTTGATTGATAGCGAGACGATACACTACTTTACACTGCCAGACCCGATGATGACCAATGTTCATGACCCAGCTAATTGGAGTTATGCGTTGGAAGGTCATGGAGAGACTGTTGAGGAGCCTAGATCCCCTCCTGTTGTTGATTATACTCCTACGACGCTTTCACCCAGGATTATTGTGCTCTTTAATAATTTATCTTTGCATCCCCCAGATGTTCGCACGCAGATTACCGAGTGTCGTAGAGAGACTGCCAAGCTTAGGCAGGAGGTGGCTGACCTTACTTTACAGATTGAGGTATCCGATCTTACATATGCTACTGAGGCTGATTTTTTGTACCGAGAGATAGCAGAGCTTCGTCAGGACATAGCCGTACTTCGTGGATCCAGTCAGGCAGAGGACCACCCTACTTTTTGAGCTCACCGTCTCGTTTACCTTTTCTTATTTATGCTTATATTATTTTTCGCATTTCCCAGACTTATTTTATATTATCGCATTTGGTACATTTTCAAATTATGTTAGCACTTTGATATTTCTATATATATATATATATATATATATATATATATATATATATATATATATATATATATATATATATATATATATATATATATATATATATATATATATATATATATATATTTTATGTGTGTGTTTATTCCCTTTATATTCATATTATAGTCTAATAGTATTATTTATTTATTTGTTTAACGTTTTAATCTTTATTTCATATATATATATATATATATATATATATATATATATATATATATATATATATATATATATATATATATATATATATATATATATTTATGTGTGTGTTTATTCCCTTTATATTCATATTATAGTCTAATAGTATTATTTATTTATTTGTTTAATGTTTTAATCTTATTTTCATAAATTGTGCAAGCCTTATTCTATTAGGAAAAACAAAGAAAATGCTATCCGGACCCCCAGACCAAAAAGAGCATGGAGAAGCCCATACCAAAATCTCCAAATTTCGGCCCAGCTCAAATTTGCTCTTGTGGCGCCCTCCATAGACCTTGTGGCGCCCGCCACGGCGTCTGGTATATGCGGGGCAGATTCACATAATTCACCATTTTTGGCCCTTCAAACTTCCAAAGCCCATTTTTTCCTCTTCCAAAAACTCCCTTGAACCCCATAAAAACTCCTACATTTATCATCTTCCCACCATACAATTTACCTTTCCAACCTCCATTTTAATTTTCATCCATCAATATCCATAAAAATCCCACCTTTACCACCCTATATATATATTCAAACCCATCTTCATCTTCTTCAACACATTCAAAGAGCAAAACAATGGAGTTCAACAGATATATTCTTCGCGAAGGGAAACCTGAGGATAGACAGAGAAAGATTATTGAAAGGTTGCAAAATCGGGAAATTCTCCCGACGAGGTACGTGGACGATAACTGTCTGTATACTTTGGGTATCTACCACAGTATTTTTCATTTGTTAGATTTTTTAGGCTTGCACACTATTTTTTGTAAACAGAGAGCCTACCTTTGAGCGACTGACAGTCGAGTTTTTAAGTTCTTTAATTTATACTGTCAGTCCTAACACTGCTAGTACAGTTGGTACTGTTAAATTTCGAATGTTTGCTGTTGAGTATGAGTTTAGTACCAACGAACTAGCAGGTCTGTTAGGAATTCCTCATGGGGAAGGTGCTATTTGTGAGGCCCCTTTGGATTCAAACTGGTCGGTTGAGGTGTTTTCCTTCTGGCAGAGATTGTCTAATACTTCAATAAATTCTTTTGAAGGAATTCTTGCCTCAACCATCCATAACCCGACCATTAGAGTTTTTAGATATCTGTTGGCATGTATTATTTTTGGTCGGGAGAATCCAAACAAGGTTAATGCTCGGGAGCTTCTATTTTTACAAGGAAGCCTCACAAATAGGAGGATTAATTCGGTCCTGTTTATGATTTCTCATATGGCTTTAACTCTTAATAAAGCGGGACCTATTGTTTTTGGAGGACTCATTACATCTATTGCTCGGGCTCTTAACCTGAACAATGAGATAGCTACCTTAGTTCCCTTAGCTCCTCGCACAATCAACCTTAAGTTTCTAAAAGATATGAAATTGTGCCGAGTGAGAAGAGAGGGAGGTTATGTGCTTATGATTCGTGGTGTAGCTATCCCATCTGTTGTCTTACCGTGCACTAGACATACTGATGTACGTAATGAAAGGAACCGGACCTATGTTTTAGATGCTCCACCTGTTTTAGGTCCACTTCCTCCTAATGTTCCTGATGAGGAGGGACACGACACTGATGAAGATTTTGATCGGAGAGAGCAATCTCCCGTACCTCATGTGTCCCCCCATCACCCTTCACCACCACACACCACACTATCTTCTTCTTTTGCAGGTTCTGCTCCTGGATTCTATATTACTGAGGAGATGTGACGCGACCACATGGCTAGAGAACAAAGGCATGATGGCCTACTCTCTACCATTCAGCAACAACTGGCGGACAACATGAGCTTCATGCAAGAATCACAGCGAAGGGCAGATCAATCCTATGCGACTGTTTCACAGACCCTGCTTGCGATCACAAACGAGCAATCCCGTCAGCAGAACTACCACCGTCAACATTCGAACAACTTGTATCCTCCAGTCGAATGATATCCTATCAGGATCATCTGACTGGACTTGTCGTCAAGTTTTCTTCTCAACTGATCTGACACATATCTATGTGCCATGGATCTAAACACCCTCAGATGACTCAAGCTAGGCTTGACACCAGACCAACATTCTTCTGGCGTGATTCCTTCTAGCTTCTTCGTCGGACATCTGTTCAGGATATATGTCGCAGTTGACACAACTTCTCCCCATAATTGTTTGGGTAGATGATTGCCTTTCCACATACTTCTAACCATATTCATAATGGTTCTATTCTTCCTCCCTGCGACTCCATTCTGCTGTGGAGTGTAGGGTGGCACCACCTCATGCACAATCCCTTCTTTCACACATAATGCATCGAAATCTTTCGACACATATTCTCCACCACCATCAGTTCTCAAAATCTTGATCTTTCGACCGCTCTGTCTTTCGACCATAGATTTAAACTTGGAAAATACCTCGATCACTTCATTTTTCTCCCTATCAAAGTTCCTCTACTTCAGTATCATCTCATGAGCTTCCAATGAAGCTTGAAGTTCTTCCACTTTCATCTCATCTAGGTTCTTGGACTATTTAATGGACATGACAATATAATGAAAGTTTACAGTCAAAGATCTCAAAACTTTCTCAATCTTTTGCAAATCAATGATTGATTTATCATTCGACTTCATCTAGTTTGTTAGAGATACTATACGTGTAAAGAATCCTGAAATCGACTCATCTTATTTCATTTGAGTCATATCAAATTGCTTTCTTAGTGTTTACAACTTCACCCTCTTCAACTTTTCATCTCCACTGTACAAGTTCTTTAACTTGTCACACGCTTCTTTTGTCGTTTGTTCTTCAAGGATCTTCTCAAACACGTTAAGATCCACACATTGATGGATCAAGAACATAAATTTTCTATATTTCTTTCTTCTTTCCTTGTGCGTAGCTTGCTGAACATCGTTCACATTCTCTTCGAATGCAGGTACTCTATCGTTCACAATTTCAGCCACATCTTGAAGTCTGAAGATGACCTTCATATGCATAACCCACCTCTCAGAGTTCCACCATTTGAAAACTGATAGATTGCTGGAAATCACGTTGATATTCTGAATCGTATTTGGGCTCGTTGATAACAATTTGTTGGAACTGATGGAACAATTAGGGTTTCAAGAATAAGAAGAGAGAAATGAGAAAAATATTATTGAATAAAACTAAAGTGATTACACAATGAAGTTGTGATTTTAAAATTACAAAGGTATGCCTATATATATATATATATATATATATATATATATATATATATATATATATATATATATATATATATATATATATATATATATATATATATATATATATATATATATATATATATATATATATATATATATATATATATATATATATATATATATATATATATATATATATATATATATATATATATATATATATATATATATATATATATATATATATATATATATATATATATATATATATATATATATATAATATATATATATATATATATATATATATATATATATAACCAAGGCCCAAAATTCAAAATATACAAAATTATATTTTGCCTTTAACATAACAGCTATGTGCTGTATTCGACAGAGCCGAATACAACCGACTCCTACTATTTTGACTAATTACTTCGTTACAATCTAATACTAACTTTTTACAAAACAATAAATTACAACTTCTAACATAACAATTGTGGAAAGCAAAATGACCCATGACCTAGTAAAAAAAAGATGAGACATATTTGGAAAATATTTATATTCAAAATAAATAAATATACACATTATGATATTTTTAACTGACCCATGTCTGTGTAAAAAAAACACCTTCAGTTGAACGAACACTAATAAATAAATAATCACATGATAAAATTCAATGTCATGAATCAGTTCAATGAACAAGTAATGGAGAGCAACTTCCTCCTGTTAAATAGTAACTAACTTCTCCAATTTTTACGTATTCTTTTTACGTTTTAAGTCCTTTAAATTCCTTCCTCTTTTTACGTTTTAAGTCCTTTAAATTCATTCCTCGATGTTTTGAGAATGTGTTTATTTAAGAATGTGTTTGTCTTTCTAAAAAAACAAGTTTTGATTCCACATTCTAGATGAAATCATTTGTAATCTATTTATTAATAATATATATTAAAACAACGTTGCAATACACATATCGTATTATTTCATCTCTTTTTGAATGGTTGATAGACTTAATCAAATATTTTTTTTGACATCTACTTATTCTTGATCAACTAATCTAATCTAAAAGAAATAATTCTTACCTCCAAACCCACAATATTTCTACTCTTCTTATTTCATGTGCTATGAAAACATCTCATATTTAGATTGATGTCGTCTCTACTAAAGTAAACTCTCAATTCTTCAAAAACTTCTACAAACCCATTCTAAAATTGTTTTTATTCAAATTTCTTCGGTGTACACATAAGTTGAAGGTTGTAAGTCATCCATATTTTATTCATCATTTCATCTTATTTTTATTTTTACATTTATTCATCTCAACTCTTATAAGTTGATGTTGTATATTTTTGTTACTTTCTTCAATAAAATTCACCAATAAAATCATGTTTCTATTACAAAACTAGTCAACTTAATTAAAATTAACTATTTTTTGGACATATACTTATTTTTGATTGATTAAATCAATCTAATAGATCTAAAGTGTTATTTCTTATGATTGACAGTATTCTATAAGCAAGATGTAAAGCATGACGCTCTTCCAAATTGTGAGACATTCACTTTCTAAGTGATCAAAACACTTTAGTAGAAAGCAATATGTTAAGCATAATGTCCTATAATGTGTGAGACATTGTGTCTCGCTATGGGTAGCTTCACGCACAAGTTTGTTGTAGTAATTTTTTTGCGCATTTTTGGATTAAGGAAAGATTTAATTTGAATCATTTTTAGCATGAATTAATTTGTATATTCAAGAGATTCAAATTTATTCAAGATTTATAATCAAACATTATTGAAGATTGTGTCCTTACGCTTAGGGAGGTTCAACCGCTCTCAAAATCCAAACTCTACAGGACTTTCTACCTGAACCATTATTTCTATTCAAGGAGTCATTCTTCTTTGTGAAGACTCGGACTCTGCACTACTAAGATTGGTGTGTGTTATTGTTCTTGAATCTTTTGTTTGTTTTGTGTAATATTTTATTCCTGAGTCATAATTCTAAGTTAGGAGAAAAAGAGTAATTGTGTTGTAATTTTGTTCCATCATTCATATACTTTTCTAACTGTCTAAACACTTGAGAGAGTATTTAAGTGAAAGTGAGATGGATCTCATGTTCAGGGGGAACCTGGATCGAAGTTCACAGGTAGTATTTGGCAAAAAAGTATTTATCTGAGAGAGTTCATATTAGACAAATATATACTTCTAACTATTATGATTGAATTTCCTTTCATAGATGTCACTCATGTTTATATTGCATCCATTTAATTGTTAAGATATTGCATCCATTTAATTATATATCCACATAGATGTGACTCATATGTTTATTGCATCCATTTAATTATGCTTTATTACGTTCTGATTCTGCTGATGTGCATGTGTGTGTATGAAAAGTGATATGTGTGTGAGGTAGAATTCTCTTACAATGTAGGTACTCTATCGTTCACTATTTCAACCACATCTTGAAGTCTGAAGATGACCTTCATATGCGCAACCCACCTCTCGTAGTTCTCCCCTTTCAAAACTGGTAGATTCGTTGGAAATTGCATTAATATTGTGTTTTCGTTTTCCATTACAGATTCTCTATGAATTATAACCGGGCTTGTTGATACCAATTTTTTGAAACTAATGGAACAATTAGGATTTCAAGAAGAAAAAGAGAGAAATGAGAAAAATATTATTGAGTAAAATTAAAGTGATTGCATAATGAAGTTATGATTTTTAAAATTACAAAGATATGAAGTTGTGATTCCATTAAAGATCTGAAGTAGTGATTATATATATATATATATATATATATATATATATATATATATATATATATATATATATATATATATATATATATATATAGACAACCAAGACTCAAACCCAAAACATACAAAGTATACAAAGTTATATTTTGGATTTAACACAACAACTATTGTATTCAACAAAGTTGAATACAACTGACTCCTGCTATTTCGATTAATTACTTCGTTATAATGTAATACGAACTTTTAATAATAAAAGGATAAAACCTTCTAGAAAGCAAAATGACCCATGACCTAGTAAAAAATGTTGTGACACATTTGGAGAATAATTGTATTTAAAATAAATAAATATACTAATTATAATATTTTTCTAACTGACCCATGTGCGAGACAAAAAAACACCCTCAATAGAACGAACACTAATAAATAAATAATCACATGATAATTTCAATGTCATGAATCAATTCAATGAACACGTAATGAAAAACAACTTCCTCCGGTTAATTAGTAACTAACTTCTCCAATTTTTACATGTTGTTTTTAGTTTTGAAGTCCTTTAAATTCATTCCTCTATGTTTTCAGGTCTATCTCTACCCTATTGTTACCAAAATGAAAAAAATGGAATATCAAGAACCTTAGTCCATAGATCCAAGATATTACATTCCTATAATATAAATATACATTTTTTTATATATGTATGCTATTCATTTTCTCTGTTAATCTCTCTACAATTTAAGAAAGCTTAAATGTTCGTATAAACATATATACATGTTGTTTTGATAGAGAAGATAACATGGAATATCATGTGATTGTGATTGAAGATGAACCTAAATCCTCTTTTCCAATTAATCCAAGGTACTCAATTCCTTAATCCTCTTTTCCAATTATTAATATTTTTGAATTAACTCTAATGTTATGCTTTTTCACTTCAATTTGTTACAAGTCAAGAAAACAATACATAGTTGTATGTATCTCATGAAAATAAATACATTGTTATAGTGATTATGGAAGAAACACAACTGATCAAGTGATTGGGATGGAAGAATTTAATTTGTCTGGTGGCGAACAAGGAATGAAGTTAATAACCATTCTCTCAATGGTATAATGGAAGAGATATCTTGATAATGTTAAATTTTTTAGACATTATCAAGATAACTATATACAATTGTGTATATGTATCTCATGAAAAAATATACACAGTTATATCTTAATATTTTGTATTAAATTTCCTTTAATTTAAAATATTAGTTTGTTTTGCTAAAAAATAAATTTTGATTCCACATTCTAGATGAAATCATTTGTAATCTATTTATTAATAGTAATATATATATATATATATATATATATATATATATATATATATATATATATATATATAATATATATATATATATATATTATTATTATTATTTTGTATTAAATTTCCTTTAATTCAAATATTATTCTGTTTAAAAATGTGTTTGTTTTACTTAAAAAACAAGTTTTGATTCCACATTCTAGATGAAATCAAACATTTTTAATCATTTTCAAAACATTTTCAAAATATATATAAAGTTGCAATACACACATTGCATCATTTCATCTCTATTTGACTGGTCGGTAGACTTAATCAAACATTTTTAATTTTTAATTTTTACATCTACTTATTCTTGATCAACTAATCTAATATAACATAAATAATTCTTACCTCCAAATCCACAATATTTCTACTCTTCTTATTTCATATGCTATGAAAACATCTCATATTTAGATTGATGTCGTCTCTACTAAAGTACACTCTCAATTCTTTAAAAAGTTCTACAAACTCATTCTAAAATTGTTGTTATTCAAATTTCCTATGTGTACACATAAGTTGAAGGTTGCAAGTCATTTATATTTTATTTATCATTTCATCTTATTTTTATTTTGACATTTCTTTATCTCAACATGTTGTATATTTTCGTTACTTTCTTCAATAACTTTCATGAATACAATCATGTTTCTATTACAAAATTAATATACTTAATTAAATTAACTATTTTTTGGACATATACTTATTTTTGATTGATTAAATCAATCTAAGAGATCTAAAGTGTTATTTCTTGTGATTGAAAGTATTTTATAAGCAACATGTGAAGCACAATATTCTTCCAAATTGTGAGACTATCACTTTCTAAGTGATCAAGACACTTTAGTAGAAAGTAACATGTTAAGTATAATATCCTACAATGTATGAGACATCGTGTCTCGCTATAGGTTGCTTCGCGCACAAATCGGTTGTAGTAATTTTTTGCGCATTTTTGGATTAAGGAAAGATTTAATTTGAATCAGTTTTAGCATGATTTAATTTTTATATTCACGAGATTCAAATTTATTCAGGACTTTATCAATCAAGATTTACAATCAAACATTATTGAAGATTGACTCCTTACGCTTAAGGAGGTTCAACCGCTCTCAAAATTCGAACTCCACCGAGCTCTCTATTTGAACTATTATTTCTATTTAGAGAGACATTCTTCTTTATGAAGACTCATACCTTGCATTACTAATATTGGTGTGTTTTATTGTTCTTGAATCTTTTGTTTGTTTTGTGTAATACTTTATTCCTGAGTCATAATTCTAAGTTAAGAGAAATAGAGTAATTGTGTTGTGTTTTTGTTCCATCATTCATATACTTTTGTAACAGCTAAAATACTTGAGAAAGTAATTGAGTGAAAGTGAGATGGATCTCAGATTCAGGGGGAACCTGGATCGAAGTTCACAGGTAGTATTAGAAAAAAAGGTATTGAGCTGAGAGAGTTCAAATCAGACAAATTTGTACTTCTAACTATTATTACTAAATTTCCTTTCATAGATGTGACTCATGTGTATATGCATCCAGTTAATTGTGCTTTGTTATGTTCTGATTTTGTTGTTGTGCATGTGTGTATGAAACGTGATATGCGTGTTAGGTAGCATTTTCTTATTATGCTTTGTTATATTATGTTGTAGTGTTAAACATGTTATAAAATTGATTGTAAACAAATGGACCGAGTCTAGAATCGTGAATGATATCACTTTTCTTATAAATATTTCAAGCACTCTCAAATATCGTAAAGTTGGAACGCATGAATATCTAGGATAATTCTTCCATACTCGAGTTTGTAAAAGACCGATGAAAACTCGAATGTATGGAAGATGAAATCTGGAATTTTGTGTGAAGAAGATAGACTTTTCTAATATATTTTTCTGAATCCAAAAGGCTAAATTTATAGGCCAAACTAGTGTTGTTTCATAAGGTTGCGACCCTTGATCAGACATACACTTTCAGCAACACTTTTACTAAATGTTGCATTGTTTTGCCTACAACAATATTTTTCAAACGTTGCATTGTATTTCCTACAATAGCACATTGATCAAATGTTGCACTATTTCGCCCAGAACAACAATTTTCTAAAGTTGCAGTATTTGACATTCTCCAACACTTCGAGAAGTGTTGCCTATTTGCGAATTCAAACCTACTGCAACATTTTACAAGTGTTGTCTATTTCTGAATTCAAACCTACTGCAACATTTCACAAGTATTGTCCATTTATAATTCAATATTAATCTTCACTTGAGTATTTTCTTGTCATTTTGGAACGCACTCAAGATTATTAATTGTTAATAATTTATAATAATCCCCCACTTGTTCTAATAATTACAAGATCAATTCCAGAAAAAGAGACGTAAAGAATGTTAGTACAGTTAGGTATCTTTCGATTTAAAACTTAAACTTAGTAATGGCAACGTAAAGTCAAATCAAAATGTTAGGTATCAATGCTTTTAAACCATTAATCCATATGATTAGACCGGTGTTACCTTACACACATTCTTTAAGGATTCTTCCCCTACATATCCCGCCTAACACTTATTTATGGCCATGTGCTTTCCTGTTTCATGAATTATTTGTGAAAGAAACTCCAACTCTCACTTTGAGACGACACCGTCTCAAAATACACAAATATGAAGTTCATATTGTATCATTTTCCCATGAGATAATTATTTTCGGTATTGGACTTCATTAAGAGTTTGGAAAAACTCAATCCTCAATTTAATATACTTAACATTATTATCAAATGTATGACAAACATCCAAATCAAGGACTTGTTGTTACCCATTGAATCTCGAGGTTAATATTTTGTTAACGTAAGATTGAGTTGTCGCCGCTATTGGAACTCTTATTCAAGGAGTTTCAACCCTATACCTCTCGAGGTTGTCTTTACTAAGTCTCTGGCATGTGGTTTACAATACAGGTACTCTATCGTTCACGATTTCAGCCATATCTTGAAGTCTGAAGATGACCTTCATATGCACAACCCACCTCTCATAGTTCCCCCCTTTGAAAATTGGTAGATTCGCTGGAACTTACGTTGATGTTGTGTTTTCGTTTCCCATTACAGATTCTTTTTGAATCGCAACCGGACTCGTTGAGACCAATTTGTTGGAACTGATGGAACAATTAAGGTTTTAAGAAAAAGAAGAGAGAAACGAGAAAAATATTATTGAGTAAAACTAAAGTGATTATAGAATAAAGTTGTGATTTTTAAAATTACAAAGATATGCCTATATATATAGGCAACCAAGGCTCAAACCCAAAACATACAAAGTTATATTTTGGATTTAACACAACAACTATTGTATTTGACAAAGTTGAATACAACTGACTCCTACTATTTCGATTAGTTACTTCGTTACAATGTAATACTAACTTTTAACAATAAAATGGTAAAAACCTTCTGGAAAGCAAAATGACCCATGACTTAATAAAAAAAGTTGAGACACATTTGGAGAACATTTGTATTTACAATAAATAAATATAATCATTATAATATTTTCTAACTGACCCATGTGTGAGAAAAAAAAACACCCACAATTGAACGAACACTAATAAATAAATAATCACATGATAATTTCAATATCATGAATCAATTCAATGAACACGTAATGAAAAGCAACTTCCTCCCATTAATTAGTAACTAACTTCTCCAATTTTTACGTGTTGTTTTTAGTCTTGAAGTCCTTTAAATTCATTCCTCTATGTTTTCAGATCTATCTCTACCCTATTGTTACCAAAACGAAAAAATGGAAGATCAAGAATCTAAGTCCTTTGATCCAAGGTAATATATTCCTTTAATATAAATATACATCTTTTATACATGTATGCTATTCATTTTCTCTGTTAATCTATCTACAATTTAAGAAAGCTTAAATGTTCGTATAAACAGACATACATGTTGTTTTGATAGAGAAGACAACATGGAATATCATGTGATTGTGATTGAAGATGAACCTAAATCCTCTTTTCCAATTAATCCGAGGTACTCAATTCCTTAATCCTCTTTTCCAATTATTAATATTTTTGAATTGACCCTAATGCTATGCTTTTTCACTTTAATTTGTTACAAGTCAAGAAAACAATACATAGTTGTATGTATCTCATGAAAATAAATACATTGTTATAGTGATTATGAAAGAAACACAACTGATCAAGTGATTGCGATGGAAGAATCTAATTTGTCTGATGGCGAACAAGGAATGAAGTTAGTAACCATTCTCTCAATGGTATTATGAAAGAGATATCTTGATAATGTTAAAATTGTTAGACGTTATCAAGATAAATATATACAATTGTATATATGTATCTCATAAAAAAATATACACAGTATATCTTAATATTTTGTATTAAATTTCCTTTAATTTAAAATATTAGTTTGTTTAAGAATGTGTTTGTTTTGTTAAAAAAACAAGTTTTGATTCCACATTCTAGATGAAATCATTTGTAATCTATTTATTATTAATAATAATAATAATATATATACGATTATATTTTATTATTTTGTATTAAATTTCCTTTAATTCAAAATATTACCCTGTTTAAAAATGTGTTTGTTTTGCTAAAAACAAGTTTTGATTCCATAATCTAGATGAAATCATTTGTAATCTATTTGAAATCATTTGTAAAATATATATGAGTTTAATTAAAATATTTTTACACGGTCAGTTAATAATTTGAAATCATTTGAAATCATTTGTAATATATATATGAGTTTAATTAAAATACACTGACAGTGTAAGAGCTTTTTACACGGTCAGTTAATAATTGACGTTGGATATTGAAAAAACTTTGACTTATATTTTAAAAACCTATAAAATAATACAAACGAATGATGATGATGAATTGATAGTGTATATATAAACAAAGTTGCAATACACACATTGCATCATTTCATCTCTATTTGATTGGTTGGTAGACTTAATCAAATATTTTTTATTTTTTATTTTTACATCTACTTATTCTTGATCAACTAATATAATCTAAAAGAAATAATTCTTACCTCCAAATCCACAATATTTCTACTCTTCTTATTTCATGTGCTATGAAAACATCTCATATTTAGATTGATATAGTCTCTACTAAAGTAAACTCTAAATTCTTTAAAAACTTCTACAAACTCATTCTAAAATTGTTGTTATTCAAATTTCCTCCATGTACACATAAGTTGAACGTTACAAGTCATTTATATTTTATTTATCGTTTCATCTTATTTTTATTTTTACATTTCTTCATCTCAACTGTTATAAGTTGATGTTGTATACTTTTGTTACTTTCTTCAATAATTTTCACAAATACAATCATGTTTCTATTACAAAAGTAATATACTTAATTAAATTAACTATTTTTTGGACATATACTTATTTTTGATTGATTAAATCAATCTAAGAGATCTAAAGTGTTATTTCTTGTGATTGAAAGTATTTTATAAGCAACATGTGAAGCACGATGTTCTTCCAAATTATGAGACATTCACTTTTTAAGTGATCAAGACACTTTAGTAGAAAGTAACATGTTAAGCATAATATCCTACAATCTATGAGACACCGTGTCTCGTTATAGGTTGCTTCGCGCACAAGTTGGTTGTAGTAATTTGTTGCGCATTTTTGGATTAAGGAAAAATTTAATTTGAATCAGTTTTAGCATAATTTAATTTGTATATTCATGAGATTCAAATTTATTCAAGATTTTATCAATCAAGATTTACAATCAAACATTATTGAAGATTGATTTCTTACGCTTAGGGAGGTTCAACCGCTCTCAAAATCCAAACTCTACAGGGCTCTCTATTTGAACTATTATTTCTATTTAAGGAATCGTTCTTCTTTGTGAAGAGTCATACCTTGCATTACTAAAATTGGTGTGTTTTATTGTTCTGGAATCTTTTGTTTATTTTGTGTAATACTTTATTCCTGAGTCATAATGCTAAGTTAGGAGAAAAAGAGTAATTATGTAGTGTTTTTTTCCATCATTCATATACTTTTGTAACAACCCAAATACTTGAGAGAGTATTTGAGTGAAAGTGATATGGATCTCAGATTCTGGGGGAACCTGGATCGAAGTTCACATGTAGTATTAGAAAAAAAGGTATTGAATTGAGAGAGTTCAGATTAGACAAATTTTTACTTCTAACTATTATGACTGGATTTCCTTTCATAGATGTGACTCATGTGTATATTGCATTCATTTAATTGTTAAGATATTGCATCCATTTAATTGTATATACACATAGATGTGACTCATGTGTATATTGCATCCAATTAATTGTGCTTTGTTATGTTCTGATTCTGCTGATGTGCATGTGTGTATGAAACGTGATATGCGTGTTAGGTAGCATTTTCTTATTATGCTTTGCTATACTATGTTGTAGTGTTAAACATGTTAGAAAATTGATTGTAAACAAATGGATTGAGGCTAGAATCGTGAATGATATCACTTTCCTTATAATATTTCAAGCACTCTCAAATATCGTAAAGTTGGAACGCAGGAATATCCAAGATAATGCTGCCTATACTCGAGTTTGTAAAAGACCGATGAAAACTCGAATGTATGGAAGATGAAATCTGGAATTTTGTGTGAAGAAGATAAACTTTTCTAATATGTTTTTTTGAATCCAAAATGCTAAATTTATAAGTCAAACTAGTGTTTTTTAATAAGGTTGCGACCTTTGATGAAACACACACTTTCAGCAACACTTTTAATAAATGTTGCATTGTTTTGCCTACAACACTTTTCAAATGTTGCATTGTTTTTCCTACAATAGCACTTTTACCAAATGTTGCACTGTTTCGCCTAGAACAACAATTTTCAAAAGTTGCAGTATTTCACATTCTCTAACACTTCAGGAAGTGTTGCCTATTTGCGAATTCAAACATACTGTAACATTTTACAAGTGTTGTTTATTTCCGAATTCAAACCTTCTACAATATTTCACAAGTATTGTCCATTTATAAATTCAATATTAATCTTCACTTGAATATTTTCTTATCATTTTGAAATACACTTAAGATTATTAATTGTTAATAATTTACACCCTCAATTAAACGAACACTAATAAATAAATAATCACATGATAATTTCAATGTCATGAATCAATTCAATGAACACTTAATGAAAAATTACTTCCTCCCATTAATTAGTAATTAACTTCTCTAATTTTTACGTGTTGTTATTAGTTTTGAAGTCCTTTAAATTCATTCCTCAATATTTTCAGATCTATCTCTACCCTATTGTTAACAAAACGAAATAATGGAAGATCAAGAACCTAAGTCCTTTGATCCAAGGTATTACATTCCTTTAATATAAATATACATTATTTTATATATGTATGCTATTCATTTTCTCTATTAATCTCTCTACAATTTAAGAAACCTTAAATGTTCGTATAAACAGATATACATGTTGTTTTGATAGAGAAGACAACATGGAATACCATGTGATTGTGATTGAAGATGAATGTAAATCCTCTTTTCCAATTAATCCAAGGTACTCAATTCCTTAATCCTCTTTTCCAATTATTAATATTTTTGAATTAACCCTAATGCTATGCTTTTTCACTTCAATTTGTTACAAGTCAAGAAAACAATACATAGTTGTATGTATCTCATGCAAATAAATACATTTATAATGATTATGAAAGAAACACAACCGATCAAATGATTGCGATGGAAGAATCTAATTTGTCTGGTGGCGAACAAGGAATGAAGTTAGTAACCATTCTCTCAATGGTATTATGAAAGAGATATCTTGATAATTTTAAATTTTTTAGACATTATCAAGATAACTATATACAATTGTATATATATGTATCTTATAAAAAAAATATACACGGTTATATCTTAATATTTTGTATTAAATTTCCTTTAATTCAAAATATTAGGTTGTTTAAGAATGTGTTTGTTTTGCTAAAAAACAAGTTTTGATTCCACATTTTAGATGAAATCATTTGTAATCTATTTGTTAATGAATATATATATATATATATATATATATATATATATATATATATATAATATATATATATATATATATATATATATATATCTTAATATTTTGTCTTAAATTTCCTTTAATTCAAAATATTAGTTTGTTTAAGAATGTTATTCTTTTGCTAAAAAAAACAAGTTTTGTTTCATATTCTAGATGAAATCATTTGTAATCTATATATATATATATATATATATATATATATATATATATATATATATATATATATATATATATATATATATTCCATCATTTCTACTCTATTTGAGTGGTTGATAGACTTAATCAAAATATATCATACATAACATAATTCATATTCAACAATTATTTTGAAAATTTCAAAAAACAATTCAAAACATGGCATATATTAATGATAATTATAAATTTACATTGCATTCATATTAATTAATCATTCAAGTAATAAGACTCTGATACCATCGATTAAATAAAATTTCAATTTGAATATTGATATTATAATTTTTACAATACTCTGAATTCTATGAAAAACAATAAAACATATCCAAATCTATTATGATGATTCTTGTTCTTGATTCTCGGATGCTTTGTTGTTTTTATTTAATAATCTTACAAGATTGTTAGAAAATTGATTATAAATAAATAGATAGAGGTTAGAATCTTCTCACTTTTTTATAAGTATTTCAAGCATTCTCAAATATTTTAGAGTTGGAACGCAGGAATATCTAAGATAATTCAGCTTAAACTCGAGTTTGCACTACTATATCAATGAAAACTTGAATGTAGAAAAAATGAAATCCGAAATTTTGTGGGAAAAAGATAGATTTTTCTAATATGTTTTTCTGAATTCGGAATGATCAATTTATAAGCCAAATCCGTGTTGTTTCATAAGATTTGCTAAATGTTGTATTGTTTCGACTACAACAACACTTTTTAAACGTTGCATTATTTTGCCTACAGTAACACTTTTATCAAATGTTTGCAATGTTTCATCTACGACACTAGTTTTCAAAAATTGCATTATTTTACATTCTGCAAGTGTTGCCTATTTCCAAACTCAAATTTATTGTAACACTTCACAAGTGTTGTCATTTCTGAATTCAAACCTACTGTAATACTTCACAAATGTTGCCTATTTATGAATTCAAAATTAATCTCCACTTGAATATTTTCTTATTATTTTAGAAACACTCAAGATTATTAATTGTTAATAATTTACAATAGAGCATGTACTATGAAGCATGGACACCCCGAATTTGACCCGACGCTGACCCCACGACACCTATAATAATATTAAAAAATAAATAAATTAAACGCAATCACAAGTGTTAGAATTAGTGTTCGATATTGACACGGACACTGATACACTTTTTTTAAAAGTGTCGATGATATATATATATATATATATATATATATATTATATAATATATATATATATATATATATATATATATATATATATATATATATATATATATATATATATATATATATATATATATATCTGGATTCAGACCCCAATTCGTCCTCATTTCGTCCTCATTGAAGTCGCCTGTTATGCACCACTTATCACCTGCAAATCTTTCTTTGATCTCTCTCAATTCTTTCCACAACTTTCTTTTGCTCTGGATGTCACAAGTTGGGTAAACATTTATGAGGAAATATAATTGGCCATGCCTTCTTGAATCTCTCTAGCCCAATGTCTTCGATGTTGAACTCTGAATGAGCAAACACTAGTTTGTTCTTATCTCATTATCCCATCTTGTTCCTCTGATTCTTCTCCTGTTTCTGTTTTGAACGAAGTTCAAACCTTCCTCTCCCATATATGTGAGATACAATTTCTGAAAGTGAGGCTTTATGCAACTTGAATGTATATAAAGTATCCCATATCAAATCTGATAGATATATACCATTCAATTATTAACTTTTTTTTTTTCTATGGAAATGACAACTGATGCAAATGAGAGTAAATATAAATTTAATTGTGCATGCTTTGGATGAATCAATCTCATAACACATCAACTTTCATGTCCTCGTAACACATCAATTGCGTGCTTCCAAAATGTCGTGTTTTTGGCACCGTTGCTAAGGACTATAGACAATATTGAATTTTCTCAGCTTTCATTGACTAGACTAAAATATTTTTTCTATTAAATTTTCTTATTTTTGGTTGAATGCATAGAATCTATAATTTTAGGGATATTATTAAACCAGTTTCAGAGATTGAACAATTTTTACATAGAAGACGTAGAAAATTAGTGATGGTTGCTAATCACACATTGAAGGACTACGCATCCCCAAACAATACGGAACTCCATTACAGTATTGTGAGTCCTACGGTTGATGCAAATAAGAAAAGGGTCCTGCTAAGAGATCATTTTCAGATTAACTACCTCAAACATGTTTTCACGGTATGACTCTATATGCATAGGTCATTACTAGATCCAAATTTTTCCTCTTTTGGATATGCTAAAGTCTAAACATATATTTAGTTTCAATATATGTATGAACTATTGAAGCTCAATATTATCGTATTGATTAATATGCTGAGAGATCATCAAATAGGTAATAAGAATGATCTCACGTCTTTGACTTAGACATGGGTTATGATGAGAGCAATGTGAAGTAATATTAATAGCTTATTAGAATTGCATATTATGGATCAAGGATATTACATGAGAATAAGTTGATGAAATCTAAATCCAACAAGTTTTCTCAACTCTTTAACACCGAAATTCATTTTTTTTTTGTTATTATACTTTCCGCATTCATAAACGATCAAATATCCAATAACCCATTCTTAAAGTCATAGAAACTATTTAATGGTCCTTAAAACACAAACGGTTCGTGTGGAAACAATAAAACTGCACTTAATATCTGCACTACAACAAGCGAGCGCCTTAAAGGGGAGGGAATTTGAAGTAGATGCCTTATACCACATTAGTGTTAAAATTGATGCATTATTAACAATACCTGAGGAGATTCTTAGTCATACAGTTAATACTGAAAGGAACACCACTCATATTTTTCCTATTAGAATAACTCTTCCATGGTTTGAGCAAATCCTTATCATTAAGGAGTTGTGCCACCTGACTTTCAAGAACAAATGGGTGATAATGCTCCTGTAAAGTCCAACCTCGAAATCATGATGGAAAATTTGACCATAACTCAAACTAAACAAAATAATGAATTAAAAAATAGGAATTACATAATAACGGAAATTCTTAGGAAACTAACATTTAAGGGAGACTTAATAGTCATCGACAATAAAATGTTGGAGACCCAAATCTCCCAAATAACACATCAATAAGGTAGACTTTAAAGAAATGAAATGTGTGTGAGAGAGGAAATAAAAAAGAAGGAAGCATTGAAAAGGGAGTTTAAAAGAAAAAAAGAAACTCCAGATGAACGTGGGTTAGAGTTGTTAAAAAATTCAGCAATGCTATTCCTACACCACTTCCTACACCAAATACTTACACCGTATACACTGTTCACCGTATTTATACGGTGAACAGTGTATTTTAAAAATAAAATAATATTTTTATGAACAGTGTTTTGAACAGTACATGAACAGTGCCTGAACAGTACGCGTGAACAGTACATGAACAGTACGCGTGAACAGTGTGTATGAACAATGATTTAAAATATTGAAAAAAGTTGGTTAATTAAATGTAAAAAATTGGTTAATGAAGTGACGAAGTTGGTTAATGAACATCCAGACATTAAATAATTTTGAATAGCCATCAAAATTGGTTAATACAAGTTATAAAGTTGGTTAAAAAAATTATGAAATTGGTTAATGAACGTCCAGACATTAAATAATTTTGAATAGCCATCAAAATTGGTTAATACAAGTTATAAAGTTGGTTAAAAAAATTATGAAATTGATTAATAAATATTTACATAATAAAAAATAATATTAAAAAATAATATTTTTTTTATAAATATTTTTACATATTAAAACAATTATGAAATTGGTTAATAAATATTTACATAATAAATATTTTTTATCAAAATTGATTGATATGAGGAGAGAGAAATTAATAATAAAAAATATATGGGTGTAGGTGTAGGAATATGGTGTAGAGATATCATTTCTCAATGTGAAAATATAGAAACAGAAGAATGGAGTTACAAAACAACACAAACAATCCAACTATTGTTCTTAAATAGAATCCACAATCATAATTCATAATAGAAATACAATCCCAACACATATACATAAAAAGACAACAAGGGACAATCCCATTATTCTTATTAAATACTAGAATTCAAAATCATAATTCATACTAGAAATATAATCCCAATTATACATAATTGTTTAAAGATTAGTATTTCCTTGCAATCTTAAGAAGCATACGTGTAAGCTTCTTTACTTTGGAGAAAATGACCATATGATCAGCATTCTTAACCACTTTCACCTCAGCATATGGACCACTTCTCTCAATTATCCACCTTTGAAAATCCTCTGCTACTAATTTGTCATTTTTAGCAATGATAAAAATCTTAGGTACCCTTCCATTTCTATCATAGGTAACTTTTGTTTCCTTCTCCAATAAGTCATAATCATTATAAAGTGGCATAGGTCTCACCAGGGACAATGCAAGGGTCAAATCCTACACATGGAGTTACATTCGTTAAATTGCAAAATAATGAAATGTTACTAAAATTCATCTGAAAATGTTTATACCTCAGGTGGTGATAATTGATAAAACGTGGATGCCAAGTATTTGGGACCAAACAGTCTAGCAGTTGCAGGTTTGTTGGGTCCATCAAAATACAAATCCTTTGTGTCCATTAAAGAATTGTTTCTTCTAGCTTGCTGCAAAATAGTAAAGGTAAGTTTCTATTAGTTTTTTAAAAAAAATAATTTTTATAGTATTTTAATATTTTCTTAAAGAGTACCTCTTGAAGAATAGCAGGGTAAGTGAGGTTTTGACTAAGCACAAATGTAGTAATAAAAACTGCAACTGAAATTTTCTGCGGAAACTTTTCCATAGCAACAGACATAGACAATCCAGCAAGACTATGACCAACAAGAATCACCTTCTCCTCTAATGGTAGAGATTCCATATATTTCATCAAAGGTTCATGATATTTTGAAATTTGACGAATCTCTTGGACCTGTATTGGATTGATACCCGAAGCAGCCAATTCAACCGTTGTAACATTATGACCGGCTGATTGAAGCAAAGTTGCCACCTTATACCAACACCATGCACCATGGCATGCTCCATGAACAAGCACAAAATGCTCACTGTTCACGCAAATTAAAGGAGATAGGGTTAGTAAGAAAAGAATGTGAACAAAATGCATGTCCCTTTTCATCATCTTGTAAATTTTGGCCTTTTTGATTATAAAATGAATCATTTCTGTTACTGTTACCCTTAATGATCTTTTCATCATTATATAATCGTCACCCTCAACTACTATTTTCCCATGATAACAACTCGTCATAAAAACTTCCAACCATCATAACGACTTTTCAGTATCCCCTCCACATTTTTAAACGTTTCTAGAAAAATCGTTATCACATTCATTATATAAAGAGCCACATTTTCTGATCATTTTCTGCATGTGTTAGGCTAAAATAACTGACCGACCGACATGGAGCAGGACCGATGAATCACTACAGAGAATTCATATCTCAAAATTGTGGTTGAGATTGCTTCCTGCTTCCGTTTTGGGTTGGTTAGTAACTTTGATTCTCCCTAGCTGGTGCAGGCACCTTGGGACTTGTCTTTCTCTTATGGTTTTTCCTTTGAGATTGCATTTTTTCTTTCTAGTCTTGCATCTATGAATCATGGACATCAGAATAAATAAGAAATTCACATTGATACATAAACACTAATAATAATTTTAAAACATATAATTACAAGTATCAATAATCCAATATTTTTTTAGAGGTGTCGATGCTACATAGGATATTATTAATCCTTTTTTTTTAAAATATATATATATATATATATATATATATATATATATATATATATATATATATATATATATATATATATATATATATATATATATATATATATATATATATATATATATATATTTTTGTTGTTGTTTTTATTGAGATAAATACGTTGTTGATTTATTGAGATCAAAGTTATAGGCTTATTGTTAATATTGGTGCATTTTTGTTCAGAGATTGTTTTTTAGTTGTTACTTAATATTAGTTATTGTTTAGATTGAGATACTGTTAATATTTTATTGTTACTGTTTTTGTTATCTAATTGTTATATTTATCAAAGTTTTGAAATATATATATTTAAAGTTTAGTTGTTGTTATTGAATTTGAGTTTGAGACTAAGATTATGTTTTTTGTGATTTTTTGTGCATCTTTAATCTTATTTCTCTAAACATGTCAAGAGGACATTATGGTAACAAAAAATACAAACGAATTTATTATATCTAATATCGTTTGGTTGTTTAACTGACCCCTTTTTAACCTATAATCTAGAAAATTACAAAAATATTATAGCTACGATCCTTATTATCGGTTCTCAGGGTCAATCATCAAATTACAAAAACAATGTGTGATAATCTAGTTGGAATGTTTCTTGCTAATAGCCATATTCTATACTCCAAGAGTTGGATATCTTCTTTGTCCGGAAAAAAGTGACTAACACCCGCCTAGAAGTGTCACATATTCTAGTAAGATCAGTGGAATGTTATGCTCATCAAACTCTTATCCAAAAACATGTTTATAACACAAAGGAATGAACTTATAGTGGTTGACAAATTCACCTTTGATCAATCACCATGAGGCAGAAAGAAGGTTATCACAGATAAAGGTTAGGCCCCCCTTTGTAATTAGAATTGTGCTTTGGCCCATTTCTTTTTCCTATCCCTTGGTTGTTTTTCATGAGAATTATATAAAGAGATTAGTTACACGAACTTGAATTTTGTTAAGAATCGATTACTTTGAACAGTTCGATATATATATTGTCTTTCATGAGAATTATATAAAGAGGTTCCTTACACGAACTTGAATTTTGTTAAGAGTCGATTACTTTAAACAGTTCGATATATATATATATATATATATATATATATATATTATATATATTATATATAATATATATATATATATATATATATATATATATATATATATAATATATATATTGTGTTCTGGACTGGGCCATGACACTAGGCACGGCACGGCCCAATGCTCGCCAAGCCCACGTCCAAACGACCGTGTCCAAACGACCACGAGGACACGTCAGGTGAACGACCGTCCGCCCGACGAACGTCTCCCCGGCCCCTTAAATACGTGTCGGACAACGAGCGGGTCCTCCTCATATGATCTCCATCCACTCATCGTCAACCCACGTCGCGGACACCTAAGTTGTGTCGGGCAGAGCCATAACGGCATCTCACTCACCACGTCACCCAACTCCCCTATATTGTCTCCTTAGGGATAGGGGCAGTTGGACCAGGGGGCAGACCTTGGTCTAGGTCTTAACGCTTCTTACGCGTCCCCTGGCAGCTCCTCCTTGGGCCTAGCTAATCCAGCCCATTAGGAGCCTTGGCCCAGCGCTGGGGGCTCAATATAAATACCCCTTTCATGGCAAAGGGGCAGGTATTCTAACTCACACTCTGATAACCTCATTCTGTACCTTTTCTGACTTAAGCATTGGAGCACCTTGCGGGTACACCCCCCTCTCATTTCATTCTCTGGCCCATTCACCAAGACCTTGGAAGGCCCTCCTGATCAGGTAAGATCAGTGGCGCCGTCTGTGGGAAATAGCTATCCCCATCTTCATCAAACGAGGATCAAAAGCTCATTTATTTCTGTCCTTCCAACATGGCCGGAGAACAACATAGCGATCACAGCCGTCCCCTCGACAACTACAATATGGACGACGGCCCGCCATCCCATGAAACGGGCGCTCGGGACGGTCATCCATCCACCCCGTCTCCAGAGCCCCAAAACAACGGGGATGCCTCTCACGCCCACAATTTAGGGGCAGAGACATTTCATCCCATTCCCGTTCCCGTTGAAGGAGACGCCGTAATGATTGCCATGGTGAATGCCCTCAATCAGGCCGGTTCTATGCTCCACCAGCAGCACGAACGAATCATGGCCCTCGAAGCCGAACGACAAGAAGCCCGGCCCCAGCCGGTGAGTAGGATACAACAACGTTCGGAGCCAACGAAGAAGCGGGGACGTCGCTCTCCAGAACCCCACGTCAGCAGGGCACGCGCCCGTCGTGACGGTGGTCGAGCGGGAACATCACCAAGGCGCGGACACAGCCCCGACAACAACGAACTGTCTCCCTTAAGGAGCGACGAGGAAGATTTGCATTGCCCCCTATCTCGGGCAATAATGGAAGCCCCGCTCCCCAAAGGCATGGAGAAACCACCAAATCTAGCTGTGTACGACGGGACTACAGATCCCGACGATCACGTCGACAACGTCAACGCGATGCTCGACTACCGCAATGATATAACCGGGCACCTCAAATGCCGACTGTTCTCAACGACCCTCAGGAAAGGGGCCATGGCTTGGTACAAAAGCTTGGCCCCTGAGTCCATTACGTCATGGAGAGTCATGAGGTCCATGTTCACCAGGCACTTTACAGCTTCCCGTCGTCACCCCAAGACTGAGGCGACCCTCGAAGCCATAGTGCAGAAGAAGAATGAAACACTGCGCTCATACATCGAGCGATTCAACCAGGAAGCTGTCGAGGTAGATACCACCGAGCACATGAAGAAGTATCTCCTCGAGAGAGGTCTCTTGCCCGGCAGTGAACTTAGCAGAGCCGTAGGGATCGAGCCTCCCCGCACCTTAAACGAGCTCCTGCATAAAGCCCAGGCCTACATCAGATACGAGGAAAAGCAGGTGGCACACAATGCCCGCAGCGGACGTAACGCTGGGGAAACCGAGCACTCAAAACGCGAGGACACGAGCATTTCCCGTCGCAACGGAGACAAACGAAGAGAAGAAAGACCTCGCGAGCTCCGGGAAGGAAGAGGCCCCGCGGGCAGATATAGCGAGTACACCTTACTGACAGCTCCTCGGGAGCGCATCCTCGCAGAATGTATCAACTCTGAATTTAAGCAGGGCAGGGTCAGGTTCCCAAAACCGTCTGCACCAAAGCCCCACACCGACAAATCAAAGTACTGCCGGTTCCACAGAAGTCACGGGCACGTGACCGAAGACTGCGTCCACCTGAAGGATGCGATAGAAATTTTAATCCAAGAGGGGCACCTGAAGCAGTATACGAGGAAGAACGAAGCTCCCAGACACGACGAGCCAGAGAAGAAGAGACCCCGGGAAGACACACCCCTGGCAACTCTCCCTATCAAGTGGCCCTCTGCGTGTCACGACCGGAAGATTTCTTCCTCCCCGAACCATTGCCCGAGGACAAGATCACTGCACTCAGCCCCTGGGAAAACTTCCCTGCCACACTGGTGATATCAGGAGGAGGAACTAACGGGGAATCCGCGGCCCTCTCCGTCAAACGTAAGTTCGACGAACTCCTACTGACTGCCCCCGAGCAGAAAGCGACATTAACAAAATACCGGGGAAAATCCAACCCAATATCCTTCTTCCTGGAGGAACTCCCGGGCGGATCCCCGAACTCGGGCATCCCACTATTGATAAGGGCAAAGATGGCCCAATTCGACGTACTTCACCAAATGGATCGAGGCGGAGGCACTGGCTAAAATAACCGCGCAGAACATTCTCCGGTTCTTCAAACGCAACATCCTCGCTCGGTTCGGTATACCCCAGGCACTTGTCACAGACAACGGGACACAATTCACGGACGGAGGATTCCAGGACTTCATCGCCAGCCTGGGCACCACACAGCATTTCACGTCTGTCGAGCATCCGCAGACGAACGGGCAAGCAGAGGCGGCCAATAGGGTAATCTTACGTGGCCTCAAACGCAGACTCGGTGAGGCAAAGAGGGCATGGGTCGAGGAGCTACATAGCGTGCTATGGGCCTACCGCACGACTCCACATTCTACCACCGGGGAAACCCCGTTCCGACTAACTTACGGCACCGAGGCAGTCATCCCGGTGGAGATACGGACGCCAACGAGGAGGACGGAGGAGCCCCTAGACGAGGAAATGAACGATGAAACCCTTAGAGCCGAGCTCGACCTAGTCGAGGAGATACGTTCCGAAGCAGCTCTCAGGGAAACAACCCTCAAACAAAAAATAGCACTACGCCATGACGCGAAAGTCATAAAAAGAGAGTTCCAGGTCGGCACCCTGGTCCTCAGAAGAAACCAGAAAAACCCGAGACAATATTACAGCTAAATACACCACGGGGAGACGTGGCAGGTACGACCACGCTCTTCGTCCCCAAAACCCCAGGGAGGAACCACGAGACCCGGGAACGATCCGGGGTCACATGACAAACACAACCCTCCCCGACGGTTGGGATCTTGACCAAGACTCAACGTCGAAGTACCAGGACTGGCAGGGCACCCAGCTCGCGATGGGAGGGCCCAAGCCTCGGGACCAGGGTTCGAACAACGGACCCGGGCCTCGATACCCACGGGCACAAAGCCCGACACTTCGTCGGTTCCCTAAACCGAGGAGATTATCAAAGTCGAGCAGAGTACGAATTCATACAAACAAGTATCAAACACAAACGAGCACAATGAATGATAACGTAAATATTCATGCATTAAAAACGATAAGAGCGGCCGAAGCCAAGTACGCCCGAAGGCCATATTACAACGCCCGAAGGCCAAATACATAAGGCACGCAGGCCATGATAACTAAAATCAAAGAAAAACAAATAAACTAAGACTCCGCTCGGAGCACCTCTTCATCCTCTTCTTCTTCTTCTCTCCCCCAGCTCCTCCTCCGCTTCAAACGGGCAGATAATCTCACCGTCCCGGACGCAGCAGTTATAGGCCGACCCTACTGTCACCAACTCAGGGTTCAGAAGCCCGAGCTGCTCGACAGCATTGTCGAAACCCTCTTTGAAGCAGGCCACGAGATCTTGGTTGAGAGTCCGAATATGCCCTAGCAGCTCACCGCGCGAACCAAGGGCGTGTTCCTCCTCGGTCTCATCTGCCAGAGGACGGACCTTTCCCTCGAGAGACTCAACCTGAGCCCGTAGGCAAGCGTTGTCCTCGGTCAGCTTCTGATGGTCGACCACCTGCTCTTCCAAGCTCGCCTTAGCAGCCTTCAACTGGTCCCTCTCCTTTTCCACCTCCTCCAGCTTCTGGCTCAGCCCTTCCTGCAGCTGATGCTCTTCTTTGTAGTCCGACAGATCTTGAGATAGTCTTTCCTTCTCCGTCCGAACCTGCAAAAGGGCATCCTCCAGCGAGGCGGTGGAGACCGAAGTGTCGGTCAAAACCATGGCCGTCTCCATCACCCGGATGACAGCAGCAATATCCCTGGCCAGATCTTTCCTCCGGGCAGCAACATCCTGGTCCAGAATAGCCTTGGCCTCAGGCGCAGGCACAGCAATCGACTCCTCGGCCTTGAAGAACGACCGTTCCACATAGCAGGGAGGTAGAAGATAGCTGCCCGGTCCATGCGAACTTCCTGGAGACGACCTGGTAAGGGCCCCAGCCGGACGCTTCCGTTTATGGAGGGGAGAAGCCGCTGGCGACGGACTGCTATCAGGAATGTTGATCGGGTTAGATCGAGGAGGAGAGGAAGGAATCACGCTCGCCGCCTGCGAGGGACTAGCCCGGCATCGCCAGCAGTCTCCAAGGGACGGGCCACAGTTTTCTTCTTCTTCTTGGGCACCCGGTCAGGAGCGCCGACCTGATTCGCTAGCTTCAGCACCCGATCACGAGCATTGGGCATGGCACCTGCAAATAAATTACACACCAACATTAGCGAGCGAAGTCATAAACAGAAATAAAAAGCTAAACAAAGTCTGCCTACTCAATAACGCCAGAGCTTCCTCCTCGGTATCACACTCGAGCAGAGCCTTCGTATTGATATAACGCGCCTCGGTGATTAGTTCCCCGGCCTCATCCAGGTAGGGCACGCCCTGTCGATTCGCCCAGAACCCCAAGCTGAAGCTCTGCACGTAATCGACCAGCTTCTTGTACGCGAGCCTATCCTCCTCGCCGAGCATCGCATACTTGACTCGGTAATGCGCCGTGGAGAGATCGAAATGATCACGCTGCCACCTCAGCGGTATCTTCGACATCAGCGTCTCCTCCCCATTGGGTGTCCGCTGATAGTAGTATAGAGAGTGAAGGGCAGCCCGGGTAATCGGCATCACCACGTACCACCGGTTTTTGAAATGGCGAACAGAATCCTCGTACGTCTTGAACAGACGCACGGGCTGCTTGAAAGAAACCCAACTGTGGCGACCACGGGAACCGGACCTCTGGAGATGGAAAACGTGGAAGAAGAGAGCCCGGGTGCAACCAATGCCGAGGAACTGGCAAACTAACTCGAATGCCCGCATAAATGCGAGAGCATTAGGATGTAGTTGGGACGGCGCCAGCCGGAGCCACTTGAAGACCGACATCTGGAAGGAGTTGAAGGGCAGTCTAATCCCCGCCTCACGGAAAGCAAATTCATACATGGTGAACTGCTTCCCCGGGAAATGATGGCAAATGCGGTCTTCTTCCTTGGGGGCGCAGCAATACCAGTTCGGTGGATCCTCCCGGCTTATGGTCTCGACCATAGCGTAAGCAATGACGGCCTCGTCACAGAAGTCTGATTCCTCCTCCAAGGGCTCGTCCGCAACCCATGAGAAGTCGACCTGCCCGGAAGAGGAGGCGTGTTCGGTACCATCTCGGACACTCCCATCCCCGACAGGGAGACGAGCGATTGTCGCGTCTTCGGTGGAGGACCCAGAATCTTCCCTCCTCGGTCGTAAGCGCCCGGTAGCACCTGAAACGCAGACAGAAAGAGTGAATTCGACGTCGTATCAAATCCACCCTTCCACCGCAGGTCAAGTGAAAGGGCGTAGCGGCGACGGACACTAACCGTGCTCAACTCGGTGACGCGCGCATTCTATGGAGACCGGGCATAAACTTCATACAGCCTATGCAAGTATTGCCCGGCATATGAAATTTATGCCCGGTACAGTATGATCCCAACCCTATTTTCTACCACCTAATATACACCTACAGTCCACTACACTCGTTCCTAAGTTAAACCTAACCACATTTCTACAAAAATAGCACGCGTTTGACAGAAAACAACAAGGAAAAACAGTGGGTCACAGTGGAAAATCATACCTGTCATAGTTAAGTTGAAAGGGGTACGGTGGTGCCCGAGCAGAAGACGGTGGTTCAGATAGGAGGACGGGCGGAGACGGCGGTCCAGACGGTAGAGCGAGCAAACGAGGGAGAATGTGGAGAACTCCGGTGAACGTGTGAGCGAAAAAAAATGGAAATGAAGTTACTCAACCCCTTTTTTATAGGGCTTGGCACGTGGACCAACACGCTAGGTCATCATTGCCTAGCCTGCCTACGCCGTCTTTGCACACGAAACGAAGCGACCCCACTGATTCTGAGACACGTCTATCAAAGATAAGAAACTGAAACGACCCGAGCACCTATCCGTCTCCTCGACTCACCACGACGCCACCTCCCCGCGTCATACCCACGTTTACCACAAGGAAGGTGCGGACCAACCGATCACCTCCATCCCCGACATTCCCGGAGAAAGGGTCGGTCATGAACAGGTCTGTTACGACCTCACCTGTCTAACGATGAAGCTTCCCCATCGCCTCGGGGAACCCTTAGTTGAAACATAAGTCATCTCTCTGGCTCAGAGACTCGACTTGGGGGGCTCCTGTTCTGGACTGGGCCATGACACTAGGCACGACACGGCCCAATGCTCGCCAAGCCCACGTCCAAACGACCGTGTCCAAACGACCACGAGGACACGTCAGGTGAACGACCGTCCGCCCGACGAACGTCTCCCCGCCCCTTAAATACGTGTCGGACAACGAGCGGGTCCTCCTCATATGATCTCCATCCACTCATCGTCAACCCACGTCGCGGACACCTAAGTTGTGTCGGGCAGAGCCATAACGGCATCTCACTCACCACGTCACCCAACTCCCCTATATTGTCTCCTTAGGGATAGGGGCAGTTGGACCAGGGGGCAGACCTTGGTCTAGGTCTTAACGCTTCTTACGCGTCCCCTGGCAGCTCCTCCTTGGGCCTAGCTAATCCAGCCCATTAGGAGCCTTGGCCCAGCGCTGGGGGCTCAATATAAATACCCCTTTCATGGCAAAGGGGCAGGTATTCTAACTCACACTCTGATAACCTCATTCTGTACCTTTTCTGACTTAAGCATTGGAGCACCTTGCGGGTACACCCCCCTCTCATTTCATTCTCTGGCCCATTCACCAAGACCTTGGAAGGCCCTCCTGATCAGGTAAGATCAGTGGCGCCGTCTGTGGGAAATAGCTATCCCCATCTTCATCAAACGAGGATCAAAAGCTCATTTATTTCTGTCCTTCCAACATGGCCGGAGAACAACATAGCGATCACAGCCGTCCCCTCGACAACTACAATATGGACGACGGCCCGCCATCCCATGAAACGGGCGCTCGGGACGGTCATCCATCCACCCCGTCTCCAGAGCCCCAAAACAACGGGGATGCCTCTCACGCCCACAATTTAGGGGCAGAGACATTTCATCCCATTCCCGTTCCCGTTGAAGGAGACGCCGTAATGATTGCCATGGTGAATGCCCTCAATCAGGCCGGTTCTATGCTCCACCAGCAGCACGAACGAATCATGGCCCTCGAAGCCGAACGACAAGAAGCCCGGCCCCAGCCGGTGAGTAGGATACAACAACGTTCGGAGCCAACGAAGAAGCGGGGACGTCGCTCTCCAGAACCCCACGTCAGCAGGGCACGCGCCCGTCGTGACGGTGGTCGAGCGGGAACATCACCAAGGCGCGGACACAGCCCCGACAACAACGAACTGTCTCCCTTAAGGAGCGACGAGGAAGATTTGCATTGCCCCCTATCTCGGGCAATAATGGAAGCAAACCCGCTCCCCAAAGGCATGGAGAAACCACCAAATCTAGCTGTGTACGACGGGACTACAGATCCCGACGATCACGTCGACAACGTCAACGCGATGCTCGACTACCGCAATGATATAACCGGGCACCTCAAATGCCGACTGTTCTCAACGACCCTCAGGAAAGGGGCCATGGCTTGGTACAAAAGCTTGGCCCCTGAGTCCATTACGTCATGGAGAGTCATGAGGTCCATGTTCACCAGGCACTTTACAGCTTCCCGTCGTCACCCCAAGACTGAGGCGACCCTCGAAGCCATAGTGCAGAAGAAGAATGAAACACTGCGCTCATACATCGAGCGATTCAACCAGGAAGCTGTCGAGGTAGATACCACCGAGCACATGAAGAAGTATCTCCTCGAGAGAGGTCTCTTGCCCGGCAGTGAACTTAGCAGAGCCGTAGGGATCGAGCCTCCCCGCACCTTAAACGAGCTCCTGCATAAAGCCCAGGCCTACATCAGATACGAGGAAAAGCAGGTGGCACACAATGCCCGCAGCGGACGTAACGCTGGGGAAACCGAGCACTCAAAACGCGAGGACACGAGCATTTCCCGTCGCAACGGAGACAAACGAAGAGAAGAAAGACCTCGCGAGCTCCGGGAAGGAAGAGGCCCCGCGGGCAGATATAGCGAGTACACCTTACTGACAGCTCCTCGGGAGCGCATCCTCGCAGAATGTATCAACTCTGAATTTAAGCAGGGCAGGGTCAGGTTCCCAAAACCGTCTGCACCAAAGCCCCACACCGACAAATCAAAGTACTGCCGGTTCCACAGAAGTCACGGGCACGTGACCGAAGACTGCGTCCACCTGAAGGATGCGATAGAAATTTTAATCCAAGAGGGGCACCTGAAGCAGTATACGAGGAAGAACGAAGCTCCCAGACACGACGAGCCAGAGAAGAAGAGACCCCGGGAAGACACACCCCCTGGCAACTCTCCCTATCAAGTGGCCCTCTGCGTGTCACGACCGGAAGATTTCTTCCTCCCCGAACCATTGCCCGAGGACAAGATCACTGCACTCAGCCCCTGGGAAAACTTCCCTGCCACACTGGTGATATCAGGAGGAGGAACTAACGGGGAATCCGCGGCCCTCTCCGTCAAACGTAAGTTCGACGAACTCCTACTGACTGCCCCCGAGCAGAAAGCGACATTAACAAAATACCGGGAAAATCCAACCCAATATCCTTCTTCCTGGAGGAACTCCCGGGCGGATCCCCGAACTCGGGCATCCCACTATTGATAAGGGCAAAGATGGCCCAATTCGACGTACTTCACCAAATGGATCGAGGCGGAGGCACTGGCTAAAATAACCGCGCAGAACATTCTCCGATTCTTCAAACGCAACATCCTCGCTCGGTTCGGTATACCCCAGGCACTTGTCACAGACAACGGGACACAATTCACGGACGGAGGATTCCAGGACTTCATCGCCAGCCTGGGCACCACACAGCATTTCACGTCTGTCGAGCATCCGCAGACGAACGGGCAAGCAGAGGCGGCCAATAGGGTAATCTTACGTGGCCTCAAACGCAGACTCGGTGAGGCAAAGAGGGCATGGGTCGAGGAGCTACATAGCGTGCTATGGGCCTACCGCACGACTCCACATTCTACCACCGGGGAAACCCCGTTCCGACTAACTTACGGCACCGAGGCAGTCATCCCGGTGGAGATACGGACGCCAACGAGGAGGACGGAGGAGCCCCTAGACGAGGAAATGAACGATGAAACCCTTAGAGCCGAGCTCGACCTAGTCGAGGAGATACGTTCCGAAGCAGCTCTCAGGGAAACAACCCTCAAACAAAAAATAGCACTACGCCATGACGCGAAAGTCATAAAAAGAGAGTTCCAGGTCGGCACCCTGGTCCTCAGAAGAAACCAGAAAAACCCGAGACAATATTACAGCTAAATACACCACGGGGAGACGTGGCAGGTACGACCACGCTCTTCGTCCCCAAAACCCCAGGGAGGAACCACGAGACCCGGGAACGATCCGGGGTCACATGACAAACACAACCCTCCCCGACGGTTGGGATCTTGACCAAGACTCAACGTCGAAGTACCAGGACTGGCAGGGCACCCAGCTCGCGATGGGAGGGCCCAAGCCTCGGGACCAGGGTTCGAACAACGGACCCGGGCCTCGATACCCACGGGCACAAAGCCCGACACTTCGTCGGTTCCCTAAACCGAGGAGATTATCAAAGTCGAGCAGAGTACGAATTCATACAAACAAGTATCAAACACAAACGAGCACAATGAATGATAACGTAAATATTCATGCATTAAAAACGATAAGAGCGGCCGAAGCCAAGTACGCCCGAAGGCCATATTACAACGCCCGAAGGCCAAATACATAAGGCACGCAGGCCATGATAACTAAAATCAAAGAAAAACAAATAAACTAAGACTCCGCTCGGAGCACCTCTTCATCCTCTTCTTCTTCTTCTCCCCCCAGCTCCTCCTCCGCTTCAAACGGGCAGATAATCTCACCGTCCCGGACGCAGCAGTTATAGGCCGACCCTACTGTCACCAACTCAGGGTTCAGAAGCCCGAGCTGCTCGACAGCATTGTCGAAACCCTCTTTGAAGCAGGCCACGAGATCTTGGTTGAGAGTCCGAATATGCCCTAGCAGCTCACCGCGCGAACCAAGGGCGTGTTCCTCCTCGGTCTCATCTGCCAGAGGACGGACCTTTCCCTCGAGAGACTCAACCTGAGCCCGTAGGCAAGCGTTGTCCTCGGTCAGCTTCTGATGGTCGACCACCTGCTCTTCCAAGCTCGCCTTAGCAGCCTTCAACTGGTCCCTCTCCTTTTCCACCTCCTCCAGCTTCTGGCTCAGCCCTTCCTGCAGCTGATGCTCTTCTTTGTAGTCCGACAGATCTTGAGATAGTCTTTCCTTCTCCGTCCGAACCTGCAAAAGGGCATCCTCCAGCGAGGCGGTGGAGACCGAAGTGTCGGTCAAAACCATGGCCGTCTCCATCACCCGGATGACAGCAGCAATATCCCTGGCCAGATCTTTCCTCCGGGCAGCAACATCCTGGTCCAGAATAGCCTTGGCCTCAGGCGCAGGCACAGCAATCGACTCCTCGGCCTTGAAGAACGACCGTTCCACATAGCAGGGAGGTAGAAGATAGCTGCCCGGTCCATGCGAACTTCCTGGAGACGACCTGGTAAGGGCCCCAGCCGGACGCTTCCGTTTATGGAGGGGAGAAGCCGCTGGCGACGGACTGCTATCAGGAATGTTGATCGGGTTAGATCGAGGAGGAGAGGAAGGAATCACGCTCGCCGCCTGCGAGGGACTAGCCCCGGCATCGCCAGCAGTCTCCAAGGGACGGGCCACAGTTTTCTTCTTCTTCTTGGGCACCCGGTCAGGAGCGCCGACCTGATTCGCTAGCTTCAGCACCCGATCACGAGCATTGGGCATGGCACCTGCAAATAAATTACACACCAACATTAGCGAGCGAAGTCATAAACAGAAATAAAAAGCTAAACAAAGTCTGCCTACTCAATAACGCCAGAGCTTCCTCCTCGGTATCACACTCGAGCAGAGCCTTCGTATTGATATAACGCGCCTCGGTGATTAGTTCCCCGGCCTCATCCAGGTAGGGCACGCCCTGTCGATTCGCCCAGAACCCCAAGCTGAAGCTCTGCACGTAATCGACCAGCTTCTTGTACGCGAGCCTATCCTCCTCGCCGAGCATCGCATACTTGACTCGGTAATGCGCCGTGGAGAGATCGAAATGATCACGCTGCCACCTCAGCGGTATCTTCGACATCAGCGTCTCCTCCCCATTGGGTGTCCGCTGATAGTAGTATAGAGAGTGAAGGGCAGCCCGGGTAATCGGCATCACCACGTACCACCGGTTTTTGAAATGGCGAACAGAATCCTCGTACGTCTTGAACAGACGCACGGGCTGCTTGAAAGAAACCCAACTGTGGCGACCACGGGAACCGGACCTCTGGAGATGGAAAACGTGGAAGAAGAGAGCCCGGGTGCAACCAATGCCGAGGAACTGGCAAACTAACTCGAATGCCCGCATAAATGCGAGAGCATTAGGATGTAGTTGGGACGGCGCCAGCCGGAGCCACTTGAAGACCGACATCTGGAAGGAGTTGAAGGGCAGTCTAATCCCCGCCTCACGGAAAGCAAATTCATACATGGTGAACTGCTTCCCCGGAAATGATGGCAAATGCGGTCTTCTTCCTTGGGGGCGCAGCAATACCAGTTCGGTGGATCCTCCCGGCTTATGGTCTCGACCATAGCGTAAGCAATGACGGCCTCGTCACAGAAGTCTGATTCCTCCTCCAAGGGCTCGTCCGCAACCCATGAGAAGTCGACCTGCCCGGAAGAGGAGGCGTGTTCGGTACCATCTCGGACACTCCCATCCCCGACAGGGAGACGAGCGATTGTCGCGTCTTCGGTGGAGGACCCAGAATCTTCCCTCCTCGGTCGTAAGCGCCCGGTAGCACCTGAAACGCAGACAGAAAGAGTGAATTCGACGTCGTATCAAATCCACCCTTCCACCGCAGGTCAAGTGAAAGGGCGTAGCGGCGACGGACACTAACCGTGCTCAACTCGGTGACGCGCGCATTCTATGGAGACCGGGCATAAACTTCATACAGCCTATGCAAGTATTGCCCGGCATATGAAATTTATGCCCGGTACAGTATGATCCCAACCCTATTTTCTACCACCTAATATACACCTACAGTCCACTACACTGTTCCTAAGTTAAACCTAACCACATTTCTACAAAAATAGCACGCGTTTGACAGAAAACAACAAGGAAAAACAGTGGGTCACAGTGGAAAATCATACCTGTCATAGTTAAGTTGAAAGGGGTACGGTGGTGCCCGAGCAGAAGACGGTGGTTCAGATAGGAGGACGGGCGGAGACGGCGGTCCAGACGGTAGAGCGAGCAAACGAGGGAGAATGTGGAGAACTCCGGTGAACGTGTGAGCGAAAAAAATGGAAATGAAGTTACTCAACCCCTTTTTTATAGGGCTTGGCACGTGGACCAACACGCTAGGTCATCATTGCCTAGCCTGCCTACGCCGTCTTTGCACACGAAACGAAGCGACCCCACTGATTCTGAGACACGTCTATCAAAGATAAGAAACTGAAACGACCCGAGCACCTATCCGTCTCCTCGACTCACCACGACGCCACCTCCCCGCGTCATACCCACGTTTACCACAAGGAAGGTGCGGACCAACCGATCACCTCCATCCCCGACATTCCCGGAGAAAGGGTCGGTCATGAACAGGTCTGTTACGACCTCACCTGTCTAACGATGAAGCTTCCCCATCGCCTCGGGGAACCCTTAGTTGAAACATAAGTCATCTCTCTGGCTCAGAGACTCGACTTGGGGGGCTCCTGTTCTGGACTGGGCCATGACACTAGGCACGACACGGCCCAATGCTCGCCAAGCCCACGTCCAAACGACCGTGTCCAAACGACCACGAGGACACGTCAGGTGAACGACCGTCCGCCCGACGAACGTCTCCCCGGCCCCTTAAATACGTGTCGGACAACGAGCGGGTCCTCCTCATATGATCTCCATCCACTCATCGTCAACCCACGTCGCGGACACCTAAGTTGTGTCGGGCAGAGCCATAACGGCATCTCACTCACCACGTCACCCAACTCCCCTATATTGTCTCCTTAGGGATAGGGGCAGTTGGACCAGGGGGCAGACCTTGGTCTAGGTCTTAACGCTTCTTACGCGTCCCCTGGCAGCTCCTCCTTGGGCCTAGCTAATCCAGCCCATTAGGAGCCTTGGCCCAGCGCTGGGGGCTCAATATAAATACCCCTTTCATGGCAAAGGGGCAGGTATTCTAACTCACACTCTGATAACCTCATTCTGTACCTTTTCTGACTTAAGCATTGGAGCACCTTGCGGGTACACCCCCCTCTCATTTCATTCTCTGGCCCATTCACCAAGACCTTGGAAGGCCCTCCTGATCAGGTAAGATCATATATATATATATATATATATATATATATATATATATATATATAATATATATATATATATATATATATATATATATATATATATATATATATATATATATCGTTTTTCATGTGCGTGTGTGTGAGAGAGAGAGATTTTCTAGTAAGAATAGTGGTAAAAGCATAGAAAAATTATTTAAAAAAGTGTAGTTCCTATTGAATTTGCTGCATTTTGTAAAACAATAATATGCATAAGTATTTAAAGTGTTGAAAATTATCTATTTTCCTTAAGCGGTATGGTGGTGCAAAAGGGACACATGCTGGACGTGATATCTTAACATGCGGTACAATATATGGATCTTGCACAACAAGTCAATGTTGTTGCATTTTGGAAGAGTTTCTAATCAAAGATTGGATCAAATTTTATTGTTATTGGTTTAACAATATGATTAAGTGATTTGTTTGACAGCTGGACGAAGATTGAGTAACTTGACATAGTTGTAAGTTTGTTTAGTTGAGTTGTAAATTCAACATTATTATGTACACCTCTATGTTTCAGTAACATGGCATAGAAGGTTTATCTAGTTAAGTTGTAATATTCGACATTGATAATTGGGTTAAAGACCAATCACTAGGGGTCAGTGATTGATAGAAAGTAAGAGGATTTCTCATATTTATGGGGAGTCCTAAATAGAAAGTCATTGGGTAGTGTTACGAAGAGGCATTGAACATCATAGAGTTTATTGTTGCTTGTAAGACTAATTGTACTAAATTACTAATAATAAATTACTTTTCTTGGATTGGAAGTCAACCATCCAGACGTAAGTGTTGTTTGCATCGAACTGGGTTACCAATTCTTGTGTTCCTTACTATTTTCCGCTTCATCATCTTGTTCTACTTAAACTCATTACTGCAAATAACACATGTCATGTCAGACGCGAAATAGATTTCACCTTAGTTACAATGTCGAGGTAACAAAGGGTGACATGAAAAGTGGGAGCTTTACCCCTCAATTTAAAAATAACCGAGGGATTAGTTTAGATGGTCATTGGTTCGAACCCCAACAATAACTTTTTTATATTTTCCAAACTAGCACTATATGCTTCTCAGTTTTATAACAAAACCGATGAGTAAGAAGAATAGTGGTTAAAGCATAGAAAAATTATAAGAAAAATTATTTAAAAAATTGTAGTTCCTATTGAATTTGCTGCATTTTACAAAACAACAATATGGAGAAGTATTTAAAATATTGAAAATTATCTAGCTTCCTTAAGCGGTATGGTGGTGTAGAAGGGACACATGCTGGACGTGATGTCACAACATGAGGTATAATATATGGTTCTTGCGCAACATGTCAATGTTGTTGCTTTTTGGAAGAGTTTCTAGTCAAAGATTGAATCAGATTTTATTGTTATTGGTTTAATAATATGATTAAGTGATTTGTTTGACAGTTGGATGAATATTGATTCATATTTAAATGAAGATTTAAATTTGAATTTAAATTTAAACAAATCATATCTTGTTGGAGAGATTTATAGAACATATTATGTCCAACAAATTCTGCATTAATTCTAGACGAAATTAAAGTTATGATCCAAGGAGAAAAGCCCAGAGTCATTATGCTATATAAGAAGCTCAAACCTACATTGGAAATCAAGAATTCATATTGAAGATTTTAGAGTGCTTGTGTTTACAAGAGTCCTTGTTATTTTTATGTACATCACACTATGTTTTCAGTAACTTGACATAGTTGTAAGTTTGTTTAGTTGAGTTGTAAATTCAACATTATTATGTACATCTCTATGTTTCAGTAACTTGACATAGAAGGTTAATCTAGTTGAGTTGTAATATTCGACATTGATAATTGGGTTAAACATCAATCACTAGGGGTTAGTTATTGATAGAAAGTAAGAGGATTTCTCATATTTATGGAAAGTCCTAAATGGAAAGTCATTGGGTGGTGTTACGAAGAGGCATTGAATATCATAGGGTTTATTGTTGCTTGTAAGACTAATTGTACTAAACTACTAATAATAAATTTCTTTTCTTGGGTTGGAAGCCAACCCTCCAGACGTAGGTGTTGTTTGTATCGAAGTGGGTTACCAATTCTTGTGTTCATATTATTTTCCGCTTCATCATCTGGTTCTACTTAATCTCACTACTACAAATAACACATTTCATGTCGGACGCAAAATAGATTTCACCTCAGTTATAATGCCGAGGTAACGAAGAGGGACATGAAAAGCGAGAGCTTTACCCCTCGATTAAAAAATAACCGAGGATTAGTTTAAATGGTCATGAGTTCGAACCCCAGCAATAACTTTTTTAGATTTTCCAAACTAATACTATATACTTCTCAATTTTATAACAAAACTGATGGTATATATATATATATATATATATATATATATATATATATATATATATATATATATAATATATATATATATATATATATATATATATATTATATATATATATATATATATATATATATATATACTATTCTTAACACTTGTCACTAATCCGTCATTAGATAGTGTTAGAACGAGATCTGGTTCTGCATCTATATCTTTGAGTTTTGATGATAACAATATAGTATTTGTGTGAGAATAATTTTGGTACCCTAACAGTTTGTTATTGTGTAGCTTTAACAACCAGTTCTGATTCTAAGTTTATGACGTGCAACATCATCATTTTCTGAACATTTGTTCCGAATTATGCTTCTGCGCTGAATCACTTATGAGAAGTTCTGAAAGACGCTATATTGTTGCTGCAATATTCTTTCTGCTTCTGCGCTGATTCACTCCTGAGAAGTTCTGAAAATACACTATGTTACTGATGCAATGTTCTCTCCGCTTCTATTTTGGGATGTCAGTCTGATTATCAATCTTCTAAAGAATAACAAGCTTCTAAAGTTTTGTTACTTAACTGAAGAATCTGAAGATCTCAAGCCAGATGTTGACATGGTCAAGGTTCTGATGGAAGATTCAGAAGATTATGAAGTTTGTTACTTAACTGAAGACTCGGAAGATCTCAAGGCAGACGTTGACGTGGTCAAGGTTCTGATAGAAGATTTTGAAGATTCTGATTTCAACTGTGTTTCTTCTTTTCATGATTCATCAACTTTTCATAGAAAACAAATGAATTTGAAGATAAGATCAAAGTGGATACGTGATCAAATAATACATGGTACAAATTAAAAATATTCCTTCCACTTCTTGAAATCGTGGGCGAAGGATTGTACTATTCTTCACACCTGTCACTAATCTGTTAGTGGACATCTGCTCTTTTGGTATCCCAAATTTCCCTCCAAGGGTCCCTTTCGTATGATATATAAGTAGGAATTGGAGACTTGAAAAGGCTAATGCAACAATTACAAGATTGTTTCCTATGTGAAAAAGCTCTCAACTTTGTTCATACTTTTCTTTAAGTGTTTGTATTTCTTTTGTGTAAAATCTACTTGTGTATAAGCAATTTGTAACACAAAAAGTTGTATTCAAACTTGTTTGTTTGTATTTCCTTAAGGATACTAGGTTTTAGTCGGATCCTTGAGAAGACAGAGAAAGTTGTTCTTTGTGATTTCCTTAAGGAGACTAATTCGTAGTCTGATCCTTGAGAAGACAAAAAAAGTTATTCTTTGTGGTTTTCTGTAATCTGTTTGATTATAGTGGATTAATTCATTGTGTATAAGGCGAAATTACCTTGGCGGGTGGACTGGAGTAACTTTGATTTCAAGCGAACCGGGATAAAAATCATTGTGTCTTTCTCTCTTTGTTCTCTTGATTGTGTGCAGTTTTTGAGTTTGTAAAAAGCTTTTGTTTTTAAAACCCAATTCAACCCCCTCTCCTCCTTCTTGTGTTTTTCACACCTTTAATTGGTATCAGAGCTCCGGTTCTAATTGTGATAAAGTTTTATCAACATTTCATTGTGTTCAGTACCGATCCAGTTTGTGTCAGAAACAATGGTCTCTGCTGACAACAACGTCGTCGCTGCTAACAACAATGAGAGAGATCTCTACAGTGCTAAACCACCAGTCTTTGACGGTGAAACGTTTGATTACTGGAAAGATAGAATTGAAAGTTTCTTTCTTGGATATGATGTTGATCTCTGGAATCTTGTAGTCGATGGCTACGTTTACCCAATAAATGTTGAAGGAAATAATATAGCAAGAAGTGTTATGATATATCAACAAAAGAAGGAATTCAAGAATCATCATAAGGATAGAACAATATTGCTTAATGTTATCTCTTATATTGAGTATGAGAAGATAACAAACAGAGATTCTTCTAAGTCTATCTTTGATTCTTTAAGAATGACTCATGAAGGGAATGCTCAAGTTAAGGAGACAAAGGCTTTGGCCTTAATCCAGAAATATGAGGCATTCAAAATGGAAGATGATGAAACCGTTAAGACTATGTTCTCAAGATTTCATATGCTTGTCACAGGACACAAGGTTTTGGACAAAGGCTATTCTACGGATGACCATGTCAAGAAAATCATCAGAAGACTCCCCAAAAAATGGAGACCTATGGTAACTTCCTTGAAGTTGGAAAAGGACTTGAACATCATTAGTCTTGAAGAGCTTGTTAGTTCTTTGAGAAGCCATGAGATAGAACTCGAGGAAGATGAACCTTATAAGCGAGGTACGTCTGTTTCCTTGAAGTCCAAGCCTGAGGAGACAAGGGCTTATCAAGCTGAGGAAGAATCAAAAGATTCTGATTAAGTCTCATAAGATAATGATGAGTTGTCTTTGATTTCCAAGAGGGTCAAGAGACTCTGAAGGCACAAGAAGAATGGACAAGGAAAGTTCAGAGGAGCTAGAATGACTGTTGGTCGTTTTGACTCTTCATCTGGACCAAAGAAGTAAGGTTCTGGTAAAGAGGTTATTTGCTACGAGTGCAAGGAGTCAGGCCGCTATAATAATGAGTGTCCTAAGCTGAAGAAGGACAAAAGGCCCAAGAAAAAGCTCTCTAAAGGCAAGAAGGGTTGATGGCTACATAAGACGACTCAGAATCAGAAGAAGAAGATTTTGATGAGGAACATGCCAATGTTGCATTGATGACAACTACAATTGATCTAGAAGGTTCTGAAGAACAAAAGATAAGATGTTGTCAGAATCAAAATCAAACTCCGATTTTGAAGAGGTGTTTTCTAAACTATCTCCTTTTGATTTAGAGTCGTGTCTCTCTGAAATGCTGGAAAAATACCAAAGTCTTCAAAGTAGGTAGAAGGACCTTAAACAAGTCTAAGTAGTTGCTTCTAAAACTCGTGGTGAGCTTGAGAATGATATTTTTGTTGGTGTAAGCCCTAGAGGCCAATACTTTTGGTACTTGTATCGAATTATTTATTAATAATAAAAGGATTTTTCTTTATTATGGTTGTTTAATAAAGTCCCTAGAATAGCTAGTCCGTTTAATGTATCAAGTGTGACTTAATCATGAGATCACATTAAACATAAGGACACTATTCTTAAAGTATCCGTAGTCGAGCCTTATTGTGAAGTAGGATAACATTAAAGCATTAAGACTATTATATATATAGACTGATGATCACATCCCATGGATCATGGATAAGGAGTTATCAAGTCTTAAACATAAGTATGAATATTAAGAGTTATATTTATACTGGATTGAACCGCTATGAGAATACTATATAGAATGTTATGCAAAGTGTCATAAGTTATTCTCATGGTTATAATGGTGTATACCACCCTTCGACCTGAAACGACTATGGACCCTAGATGTAGAGTCGAGTGCCTTATTATTGATCAAACATTGTCCATAACTGGATGACCATAAAGACAGTTGATGGGTACTCCACGAAGCATGCTAAGGGACATGAGTGACCTAGATGGAATTTTCCCATCCTACGTAACAGGATAAATGTCTATGGGCCCAATATTGAACTGGACAAGGATGACACGGTCTATGCCTTGTGTTCAATATAGACATAAGGGCAAAAGGGTAATTGTACACATAAGTATTATCACAAAAGGATTTGTCAGATCACATGATATTTTCGTGTCTTGGGTAGCAGTGATGTGTTGTTAGATACCGCTCACTGTTTATTATGTTAAATACTTGATTTAATATAATTGCCAATGCCGCAAAAACCTACAGGGTCACACACAAAAGGACATATTGATGAGAGATAGAGTAACTAAGGAACACCGTAAGTTACGGTGCACTTAAGTGAATTGTAGGACATCATAAGTTACAATGCACTTAAGTGAATTGTAGGACATCGTAAGGTATGATGTACTTAAGTAGAATATGAAATACGCGCTTAAGTGATTTTGGCATATTATAAGATATGGGCCACATACACTTAAGTGGGTCTTTTAGCTTGCAGCCCACACAAGTGGTTCTATAAATAGAACCCTTGTGCAGAAGCATTTGTGCAGTTGCAATTTCGTTTCTCTCTCTCTCTCTCTCTCTCTCTCTCTCTCTCTCTCTCTCTCTCTCTCTCTCTCTCTCTCTCTCTCTCACTCACTCTCACTCAAAGCCTTCATTCGTAGCAGCTAGCACTGAGATTGAAGGAATCCGTTTGTGTGGAATGAGTAGAGGCGTTGTCATCGTTTAAAGTTCGTGATCGCCCCGTAGATCTGCATCAAAGGTTTCAATCGTCACAAGAGGTAACGATTCTATCATTGATCATGCCCATTCTTAAGGATCACTAAAGGAGAAATTTTTTATATTCCGCTGCATTTTGGATCGCCCTTCTCCTTCAATTTCTTCCCTAAACGAAAAATATTTTCTTTAAAAAGTAACAACTCTGCTTTGAAAATAAAATTTTCAAAATTGGAGGAAGAAATCATCTCAAAAGCCTCTGGTACTGATTGCGTCATCAAATATGATAGATCCTTCCAGTAATTTCTAGCTAAAGCATATATATAAGCAAAATGGCTTCCATGATATGTGGAGTTAGTACAAATGGCAAGAAAGGTCTAGGTTATACAGAAACTGGAAAACCTGACGAAATTCAGAAGGTAAAACTGAAACATTTCGTGCCTACTGGCACTGAGATTGACTGTTCTGCACAGACACAAAAGAAGAACTTAGTTCTGATACCTAAGTATCATGCAAAAGTTCCCCTTTATTATCCTGCTGCACAAAAATCCAAGGTTGTAAAAAACTCTAGGAGAACTTACAAAAGAGGACCCATAAAATAGGTACTTAAGGATAAGATCATTTGTGTTGCATACATCCTTAGCAGCTCAGCTGAGACACTAATCATGGTACCTGGACAATGGATGCATACGACACATGACGAGCAAAAGGCATATATTCCAAGATTTGGAACTTAAGCCTGAAGGCTTCGTTGGTTTCGGAGGAAACCAGAAAGGGAAGATCATTGGCCCTAGAACTATTGGTAATGGTAATCTCCCTTCTATTACTAATGTCATTTTGGTCGATGGTTTGATGCAGAAATTATTGTCTATTAGTCAGCTTAGTGACAATGGTTATGATATCATTTTTAATCAAAAGTCCTATAAGGCCATTAGTTAGAAAGATGGCACATTTCTTTTTAACAGAAAGAGGAAGAACAACATTTATAAAAGTAGACTTTCTAATCTTAAGGGTCAAAATGTAAAATGCTTAATGTATGTTAATAAGGAGCAATGGATATGGAATAGACGTTTGGGCCATGTTAGAATGAGAAGGATTTCTTAGCTAAATAAACTTGGATTAGTCAAGGTCTTACCCAACCTAAAGTTTGCTTCAAATGCTCTTTGTGAATCATGTCAGAAAGGCAAGTTTTCTAAAACTTATTTCAAAGCAAAAACTATTGTTTCTACCTCTAGATCGTTAGAGCTTCTGCACATTGATTTGTTTGGGCCAATGAAAACTGCCTCTATCAGTGGTAAGAAGTATGGATTGTTCATAGTTGATGACTACAGTCGTTGGACATGGGTAAAGTTCTTGAAACACAAGTACGTGTCACATTCGGTATTCTCTACTTTCTGCTTACAAGTGCAAACAAAGGCGAATTGCAAAATAGTCCGAGTCAGAAGTGATCATGGTGGCGAATTTGAAAATAAGAACTTTGAAAATCTTTTTGATACAAATTGAATTTCCCATGATTTATCATCTATTAGAACTCCACAGCAAAATAGGATTGTATAAAGGAAGAATAAGACTTTGCAATAAATGGCCCGCGCCATGATCCAAGAAACTGATATGGCTAAGCATTTCTGGGCAGAGGCAGTTAACATATCATGCTATATTCAGAACATGATTTCTATTAAAACTATTCTGGGTAAGACTCCTTATGAATTATGAAAGAACAGAAAGCCCAACATTTCTTATTTCCATCATTTTGGTTGTGATTGTTTTATGTTGAACACTAAAGAGAATCTTGACAAGTTTGATTCTAAGGCACATAAGTGCTTATTATTAGGATATTATGAATTCTCGAAAAGCTACAGAGTCTTTAACACTAAGACATGAATTGTCGAGGAATCAATTCATGTTAGATTCAATGATAAGCTTGAGACTGAAAAGTCAAAGTTAGTTTAGAAATTTGCAGATATGAAGATCAATTTTTCAAAATCCAAAGATAAAGATTCTGGAGATAAATACTCTGAAGGAAAAGCTAAGGTCGCTGAAGCAAAAGACTCATAAGCGACTCAACCAGAATTTTTCATTGGTCTAAATCATCAGGAGAAGAGTAGACCAAGAACTTCTCATTCTGAATAATTGATTCTAGGAGATAAAGACGCACCAGTCAGAACTCGATCATCGTTCAAACCTTTTAAAGAAACTCTTCTAGGTTTGGTATCTCTGATAGAGCCCACATCTATTGATGAAGCTCTTCTGGATACTGGATGTATTATGTCTATGCAAGAGGAACTGAACCAATTCACCAGAAACGATGTTTAGGATCTTGTTCAGAAACAAGCTCAATGAGAAAGGTGAAGTCGTCATAAACTAGGCTCGACTGGTAGCACAAGGTTATAGTCAGCAAGAAGGTATGGACTACACAGAAATCTTTTCACTAGTTTCCAGGTTAGAGTTTATTCGTCTTTTAGTTTTGTTTGCAGTAAATCATAACATCATTCTATATCAGATGGATGTTAAGAGTGCATTCTTAAATTGATACATTTATGAAGAAGTGTATGTCTACCAACCCCCTGGTTTTGAAAGTTCTCAAAACCCAGATTTTGTTTTCAAACTAATTTTTTTTTGATATGGTCTGAAACAAGCTCCCAGAGCTTGGTATGAAAGACTAAGTAACTTCCTTTTGGAAAATGATTTTACCAGAGGGAAAGTGGACACAACGCTCTTTTGCAAAACCTTTGAGAATGACATTATGGTTGTGCAAATTAATGTTAAAGATATTATATTAGGTTATCTTTTGGGATTCAAATTGATCAGCATTCAGAATAAACGTACATCCACCAAAGCAAGTATACAAGATAACTTCAGAAGAAGTTTAACTTGTCAGAATGCAAGTAAGCAAAAACTCAAATGCATCCTACATGCATTATGGAGAAGGAAGAGGTGAGTAGTAAGGTAAATCAGAAGCTATTTAGAGGTATGATAGATTCTCTCCTTTATCTAACCGTTTCTAGACCTGATATTTTATTCAGTGTCTATTTGTGTGCTTGCTTCCAATCAGACCCTAAGGAGACTCGCTTAACCTTTGTTAAGAGAATCTTTAGGTATCTGAAAGGTACTACTAATCTTGGTTTATTTTATAGAAAATCAAGTGAATACAAGTTAGTAGGTTATTGTGACGCTGACTATGCTGAAGACAGAATAGAGAGGAAAAGTACTTCTGGAAGTTTTCAATTTTTGGGAGAAAATCAGATCTCGTGGTCTAGCAAGAGAAAATCAACAATTGTGATCTCAATAGCTTAAGCTGAGTATATCACAACTTTTGGATGCAACACTCAAATACTCTGGATGAAGAGTCAGCTGGAAGATTATCAGATTTTTTAGAGTAACATTCCTATTCTCTATGATAATACTTCTGCTATTTTTTTATCCAAGAATCCTATCTTGAATTCTAGGGCTAAATATATTGAGATTAAACATCATTCTTTTACTGACTATGTTCAGAAGGGTATTTTCCACTTATAATTTGTTGATATAAACCATCAATGAGTTGATATCTTTATAAAACCCCTTGCTGAGGATAAATTCATTTTCATTCTAAAAAACTTATTTATGGACTCTTATTCAGAATGAAAAGATGTTATCAGAATATTAAGCTTCATGAACTCTTAATCAGGTTCTGAGAATTTATTGTTGTTTGATTTTGAGACATGAGCTTTCTGATGAAAATCACCCAATTATGGAAGGCATTCCCGAAATCAGTCTCAACACTTCGGTCGAAGAACTAATGGTTCTTTGTGAAACCATAGTAGATTTCAAGAATCTAAAGGATATCGGTTTTGATTTTTTTGGAACTCTTGAATTCTAAGGTTGGAATACATTCTTTGAGAGACTAGAGGGTCCAGTCTATCCAGTTCTTGTGAAGCAATTATGGATTCATGCAGTTGCTAGAAAAGACACAATCACTTCCTACATCATGAACAGGAAGATTGTGGTTATGGAAAAATATATTGCAGATTTAATCTCTCACAATGATTGTTGGAAAATGGTGTATAATGTCAAATCTGATACAAAGAGAGACGCCATAGTAACATCAACTATCTTCAAGAAAGGAACAAAGGTTGATGATGGAAAGGGTCCAATTTCCAAAGATTTGAACGATAATTTGAGGGTATGATTCAAGATCATCCTGGGCTGCATTCATCACATACCTAGAACCAACTCTTCTGATTATATCAACACCACTCAGAAGTTTATGTTATTTTTTCTAGAAAAATGCTTTAAGCTGGTGCTTCCAGTAATTTTGTTCAATTTTCTCAGGGATTCGATAAGAGAAACTAGAACTTGAAGTTCTTCCAAAAAGGGGGAGTTTATTTCCAATGGAAGATTAATCTCTGACATTCTGGTGGAGAATGGTCTTGTTGAAGACCTTATGGTTAGTGGATTAACCGATGAGTTAGTCAAGGATGCTGGGAAAGTATTCTGGGGGAAGAATCTGAAAAATAATGAGTCTGATTTCCCAGGTTGTTAAGACATATTACCTTCCTACCAATGAAGATATTTGTGGAACGAGGATTCCTGTTGATAATTTTCCACTCTTCACCAAGATTGGTCCTCCGGATTTTCTGGCATACTATCTTGACGGTTGTAATGAAGAAGGAATTGATCTATTGGTTGATCCATTCAACCTTCTAGAAACTTGCCCAAATGCTCATGGGAAGAGAAAGAAAGATGCTTGGGGAGAAGTAACTTCTAGGCCGCAGAAGAAGAAAAATGTAGAAATGTTTCTGGATGAAGATGATGTGCCTCTCAGTGAGCGCCAGAAAGCTATGATTTTGAAGGATACTTCTGGTGTTGTCCAGCAGTTATCCAAGGCCTCCGACGCACTCATTCATGGTAAGTCTTCTACGGACATAACTTTTATTGTTTCTGATACTAATATTTTTGAAATTATCTTACCAACACCTTAATCTCCATCTCATAACACTTTCACCACTCCAAATTCAATTCCACAACCACCACCCATATACATAACCTTTTTAGAACTTGTTAAAGAAACTCTTATAGTTTTGGAAGCTCAGTTACAACAACAACAACAACAACAACAACAACAACAACAGAAACTACAAACACCACCACATCCATAAATTCTATCTTCACCCATTCCACCACCATCGAAAGATGTTTCTTCTCCCCAACCAAATAATCCAAATGAAACACCCAGAAAATCTCCTTCGAGAGATTATGGTGACCAGGAGTCTGAGAGAACTTCCGAAGGCTTGTTCAGCTTTGAACCAGATCATGTTGTATCTGATTCTGATGATGAATAATGTTCAGGCCTTCCCTCTCTTGTTACTCCTAGTGTTTATGGCCCTGAACTTCACCCTACAATCACTGGTGTTTCTATCAGATATCTAAGCCAACCAAAGCCTAAAGAACCTAATGTTGGTAAGATTCTGAAGGAATTTGAATCAAATTCGTAAAGGTGCACTCACACTGCTATGTGAACTAGTGTTTTATCCACTAATCCAACATAAAGTGATGCGGCCTGGAACGCATATAGGAGAAGGGTTAACTCCAAAATTTCTAAGATGGGGAACTTTGGATACAAATTTTCTGAAAGGAATTTTTGTTCGAGGTTTGTACCTACAATGGGAGGCTTGCAGTTACTGCATGCTCCACTATGTCTTGCTGCTCCTGAAATTGAGGAAGTAACAATGGAGACAAAGGAAGCTTCTGAACATCCAGAGGTTTTCATGGAAGATACTTCTACTCAGTTGGACAAAGGAAAGTAAGTCGTGTCTGAAGATTAACAGCAAGCTTAAGATAGTGATCTGATCGGTCACCATTTTACTTGATTTTCATCATGTTTTCGGTCCAAATTCATCAATGTGGTAACACTTTATTTTGAGTTTTAGTGTTTGAGTTTTAAGTATTTCATATTTGAGTATTTTTATGCTTATTTTGCTTTTGGTGTTAATTTAAGTTTTAGATACGTTTGATATTGTTTCCGTGGTATTGTGCGTGTTTTAGAAGTAGTTGAAGAGTCGGAAGTGCCAAGGCAACAATGGAAGAGGATGGAAGAGTTAAAGAAAAAATAAAATCCTGGAGCCAAACACGGCCCATGTCTTCTGACACGGCCCGTGTCTCCTGACATGACCCGTGTCTCCTGACACGGCCCGTGTCTCCTGACATGGCCCGTGTCTCCTGACACGGCCCGTGCTGCAAGTTCAGCTTCATCCCATACAAAAACCAGAGAGCCAACACGGCTGGCCGTGTTGCTTGGCACGACCCGTGTTGGCAGGTGCGCTGAATTTTCTGTTTTCTTGTTTTCACTCATGTAAGTGATCCCGGAAGGCATTTTTGACTTTTTGGCTTGGCTGGAATGTGTACTGAACTATTTAGACCTAAGGAAAAGAAGAAAAAACGGGGACGACGAAGAGAAGAAGAGAATCAAGATTTTTGGAGAACGGAGATCATCAAGGGCGGAAGCAATTGAAGATCGAAGCTATCCAATCTCTTGTAATGTTTAATCTTAAATTTGTACCTTCTTTGAATAGTATGACGAGCTAAATGCCTCAATGCTAGGGGGTGTCCCTGAATTGCATTTGTAATGAACCTTCTTCCTACAATTTTATGAATATTTATGTTTTTATGAATTCAATTTGTTATACACGAGTGTAATGCTTGCTGTATTGGAAAATTAGGGAGTGTAATGCTTGTTATACACAGTCAATGTTGCCCACTTTCAACTTCACCCCTCAACGATACGGCAACTAGAAAAGAGACCTTTCTCAGGAAAAATTAACGAAGATGCCAACAAGCATTTGCAAAGGTTTCTGACTATGACTACGTCGTTAAAGATTGAGGGGCATTCTGAGGAAGCTAAGAAGCTGGTCATGTTTCCGTTTACATTGTCAGAAGATGCTGAAGAGTGGTTCTACTCTTTACCTGCTGGAAGCATCACAACTTGGCAACAGATGGAGACAAATTTTCTCAACGAGTACTTTCCGGCCTCTGTATACATCCGAAAGAGGTACGACATAGTGAATTTTAAACAGAAGGTAGGAGAGTCACTTAGAGATGCGTATAAGAGGTTCAAACGATTGTTGGTTGCATGTCCTACTCATAATATGGATGCAACAGAGCAAATGCAGAATTTTGTAAATGGTCTTCGGATGAAGACTAAGCAACTCATTGACACAGCAGCTGGTGGCTCAACTAACTTTACAACAGCCATTGGTATTAAAAAGATTATAGAATCCATTGCAGCCAATGAACACCTGGAGTTGTATGACCGCAGTGTTAGTCAACCCGAAGGGATAATTGACCTGAAATTGGAAAGTCAAGTGGTGAAGATGGAAGATCAAATAGCAGCTGAAGTAGAAAGGAGACTGAAGAAGATGGCTATTGATACCCAAACTGTGGCACAAGTTCAACCGGTTCAACCAACTCTAGCTAGTAATTGCGAAATTTGTGGAGGACCTCATCTTACCGCACATTGTGTTGCAACCGCACAACAAATTGAGGAGATCAAGTTTCTTAGGCATAACAACCCTTATTCAAATACATACAATCCGGGTTGGAAAAACCATCCAAATTTCTCATGGAAGGATCAACAAGGAAATGTGCAGAACCAACCACAGCAACAACAATTTCGACCTCAGCAACAACAATCGTATCAACAACCTCAACAACAGTTTCAGCAACAGGTACCAAGAAAAGCTGATTGGGAGCTTGCCATTGAGAAGATGGCCGCTCAAAGCTCCCAATTTCAAGAAGAGACTCGAAGTAATTTAAAAAACACAGGTGCTTCAATTAAGAATCTTGAAATACAGATGAGTCAGATAGCCCAACAACTAGCGGGTTCTCAACAACAGGGCGTTTTACCAAGTTCTACGGTTACTAATCCAAGAGAAAATAATCATGTGAATGCGGTGACCATAAGGAATGGTAAGTCGAAAGAAGTACCTGAGAAGAGTTCTGAATAAGAAGACTTATTGCTTGAAGTTGATCTAGAGATAAAAGAAAATGAGGTTACAAATGAAGAGGTTACTAGTGATGAAAGAGTGGTCAAAGATAAAGTTATTGATCCAAAACCGGCCGTCAAACTGCCATTCCCAACAAGAAATAAGAAGAAAGGGAAGCATGAGAAAAACTTTGAGAAGTTCTTGGAGATGTTTAAAAAGCTTGAGCTAAACATTCCGTTCTTGGAGGCGCTTGAGCAAATGCCTACCTACGCAAAGTTCATGAAAGACATCATCTCGAAGAAGCGGACCATAGAGACTAACCCGATTATTCTAACGGAAACTTGTAGTGCCATTTTGCAGGGTATGAAGGTTCCGGTGAAAAAGAAGGATCGAGGTTCTATGACTATTCCGTGTACCATTGGAGATAGATCCTTCAAGAAAGCTCTAATTGATTTGGGAGCGAGTGTAAGTCTTATGCCGCTGTCCATCTATAAGAGGTTAGGGATAGGTAAAATTCAAGATACAAGAATGACACTCCAGTTTGCTGACCACTCTGTGAAGAGACCTTATGGGATAGTAGAAGATGTGCTAGTAAAGATCGACAAGTTTGTGTTTCCGGTGGATTTTGTCATTTTGGAAATGCCGGAAGATGAAGAGATACCAATCATTTTGGGGAGACCATTTTTAGAGACCGGGAGATGTTTGATCGACATAGAAGAAGGCACGATGACTTTGAAAGTGTATGATGAAGAGTTAAAAATTGATGTGTGAAACACCATGAAGTACAAGGATGAGGTTGCCACTAGTCAACATATTGAGACAATCGATCAAATATGTGAAAAGAAAAATTGCTTGACAACACAAAAATTACCCTTGGAAAGGGTGTTGAGCTTATCAATTTTTAACGAAGAGGAAGTAGTTTACGAGAAAGATATGGAAGTATTAGCCATGATGGAAGCATCACCACCTTTTAAAGGTTATCGACACAACCGGTTGGAAGATTTAAGGCAACCCTTAGTGGAAGAAAAGAAAGATGAACAAAAGAAGGGGACCGAATTGAAACAACTACCGGAGAACCTCAAATATGTCTTCCTAGACACAGAGAGTAAGTGCCCGGCCATCATAAGTTCACATCTAGAAGTTCTTCAGGAAAATAAGCTTGTCAAAGTTTTAAAAAAACATAAGAGTGCTATTGGCTGGTCCATTGAAGATTTGAAGGGAATAAACCCTTCAATATGCATGCACAAAATTCTCATGGAAGATGATCACAAGTCGGTTGTCCAACCTCAACGACGACTTAACCCAGCAATGAAGGAAGTAGTCAGAAAAGAGG